>NC_091986.1:149290507-149590507 GCF_044704955.1 Pristiophorus japonicus | reverse complement strand
GAGGTGGTGAAAGTGACGCTGGGCGATCTGCTGGGTGCTAGTTTTGACAATTGTGATCTTTACGATAAAAAAAAGTGGGCAGTCGGTATTATTGAATCTCGGCGTTAATTCCAAGCGGAAACTAACGCTGGGCGATATTATGGCCGTTGATTTCGCCCATTCTAATGATTCCACCCCAAAAAAGTGGGCGGGCGGTATTATTTTTTCCCAGCATTACACTAATCGGGAAAGTAACGATCGGCGATAAGTGTTCGAAAAATGCCCGTCAGTTTCCATTGGGCTAAATGGGCGATATATGGGCATTATACGTCATTTCAGTGGTAAAATGGACGTTGTGGGCGTTAAGCATACAAAAAAAGTGGAAAATCTAGTACTGAGCCCTGTGGAACCCAACTGGAATAAGCCTTCCAGACACAAAAACAAGCGTCAACCTTTGTTTCCTGCCACTGACCAATTTTGGAGCGAACTGATCCCCATTGACTTCAGTTTTATTAGGATTAATGGTGCCACATTATGTTGAATGTCACAGGGATTCACTCTCACCTCACATCTGGAATTCAGTTCATGTGTCCATATTTAGACCAAGGTTATAATGTGGTCTGAAGCCGAATGGTCCTGTCAGTATCCAAACTGAGCCTTGATGAGCAGGTTATCGGTGTGTCAATGCCACTTGATAGCATCTTCTATCACTTTGCTGATGATTGGAAGCAGGTCAATTGGTCGGATTGGATTTGTCATGCTTTTTATGGACAGGACATACGTGGGCAATTTTCTACATTGTCGAGTAGATGCCAGTCTTGTAGTTGCATTGGTGCAGCTTAGCTAGGGATTGCCAGTTCTGAAGCAGAGATCTTCAGCATTACAGCCCGAATATTGTCGTGGCCCATAGCCTTTGCTGTTTTCAGTGTTCTCAGCTGTTTCTTGATGTCACATAGAGTGAATCAAATTGCTGAAAACTGTATGATTGTGGGGACCTCAGGAGCAATCTGAGAAGGACTATCCACTCAACATTTATGGCTGAAAATAGTACCAAATGTTTCAGCCTTGTTTTTTGTACTCATGAGTTGGGATCCACTATCGTTGAGGATGGGCTGTTCATGGAAGCTCCTCCTCCCATAAGTTAACTTAATTATCCACCACCATTCATAACTGGATGTGACAAGACTGCAAAGCTTTGACCTGATCTGTTGGTTGTGGGATTACTTAGCTCTGTCTATTGCATACTGTGTTCACTGTTTAGCTTGCGCCCTGTGCTGTAGCTTCACCAGGTTGGCATCCCATTTTCAGGTATTGCTGGGGCTGCTCATTGCATGCTCTTCTACGCTCATTGAACTAGGGTTGGTCATATGGCTTTATGGTAATGGAGGAGTGAGGGATATGCTGGGCTATGAGGTTACAGATTGCCGTTGTATACAATTGTGCTAATGCTGTTGACCCACAGCGCCTCATGAATGCCCTGTTTTGAGCTGCTAGAGCTGATCTGAATCTATCCCACTTAGCACAGTGGTAGTGTCACACAACACGATGGAAGGTGTCTTCGGTGTTAAGATAAGACTTTATCTCTACGAGGACTGTGTTGGTCACTCCTACTAATGGTGTCATGGGTAGACACATCTGTGACAGGTATAACAGTGAGAACCAGGTCAAGTAGCTTATTTTCTCATGTTGGTTCTCTCACCACATGTCGCAAGCCAGTCTGGCAGCTGTATCATTCAGGACTCGTGGTGATACTTTTAAGCCACTTTTGTGATGGACATTGAAGCCCCCCACTCAGAGTACATTCTGTGCCCTTGTGACCCTCAGTGCACGTACCTGTTGTTATGTCCATAGTGTACTTATGAATGACTCCACAAGGCAATGTGTTGTACTTGAACTGTAGTGACCTTGGTCCTTTATTCCAAACTCCAGAGTGCTGTGCAAACATGGTGTGCAGCCTTTTATACAGGGCCCTGCCACCAGGGCAGGAAACCTCCAGTTCTCCATCAGTTGTACCCTCTAGTGGTGCCAGCATATATGCACATGGTGCGAACCTTATTGACAGTACATCAGGTAAACAAGTCTCCATTTTATACAATCTCACAGTGACTACACAGAGAGTACATCCATAGTCAGCATATACAACATCACTCTCCCCCAAGTCCTTTGTGCCAATTAGCTTTGCACTATGTGCTCTGACTTAGCTCTCCCCAGACTGAAGTGCCAATAGCCCTTGAACCTTGGCTGTGCTTTGTCTTGGCCCTCTCCCTGTTAACCCCCAAGTCCTTTTGCTACATCATTGGGTAGTGGTTATCAGATTGGATGGTTCGATGATGCGATGGAAGTTCCAGTGAGTTCTGGGTGTGATCCATGTGTGTGTCCATGGCTACATACATCCATTTCCCCCGCCCCCCCCCACAGTGAGATCATGCAGCTGGCCTGTTACATAACATACAGGATCAGACACAGTGCAGGTACAAAGAAAGGACGAAAAAACAAAATTCAGTTTGTATCATGACACCTTGGTTCAGTGACTTACATTCGTTATGTTTTGCGGTCGTGCGCCAGGATTGGATAGATTGCATTTGTCATGTATTCAACTATCATTGTAACCCATGTATAAGCTGACCTAAGTTGTATACCTTGAGAACACTGACCACAGGGGGTGAACTTGTGGGAGACACTCCTAACCTGGACTGTCCGGTATAAAAGGGGAAGCTCCACCCACCATCTGTCTCTTAAGGTCTTGGTAATAAAGGTAACTGGTCACAGAGTGATCTTTTCTCAAGTATGGGCCTCGTGTGCATTTATACTGCATAGTAAGGACATATTATTGGCGATAAGAAACTGGGGTTTAAACCACGCAAGCATGGCCACTAGCAGCACAGAAGAGAGGTACTGTGTTGGTGATGATTGGGACGGTTTTATTGAGAGACTACAGCAAAGTTTTATCACTAAGGAATGATTGGGACAGGATTCGGCCGACAAACGCAGGGCTCATCTCCTGATGGTTTGTGGATCCAGGACGCACTCCCTGATGAAGGACCTTCTAGCGCCAGAGAAGCCGGCAGACAAGACGTTCGAAGAGCTCAGTAGGTTGATCGGGGAACACCTTAAACCGGCGAGCAGCATGCACATGGCGAGACACCGGTTTTACACGCACCGGCGGCGAGAAGGGCAAAGTGTTCCAGACTTCGTGGCAGATCTCCGGCGAATGGCGAGCCTCTGTAAGTTCCCAGATGCATGCAGAGCGGAGATGCTGCGAGACTTTTTTATTGAGGGCATTGGGCACGCTTGGGTTTTTAGGAAACTGATTGAGACCGAAGACTTGACCTTGGAAGCGGTGGCTATGATAGCCCAGACAATTATCTCAGGGTAGGAAGAGACTAGAATGATTTGTGGCAAAAATCTTGGCTCAAATGCGGCAAACAATCAGGGAGTCAACATTGTTAACGCGACACACAGTTCTCTAAGCAGACAAGGGCAATCGGACATGCCCTAGCATGAAATCGAACCCAAAAAAGGAATTCAACAGAGACAATGGCTAGCTGAACGGCAATTCATGCCATCGCAATGGACAATGCGGCCAGTAATGGAGCCATCAACACCTGTTAATGGACAGTTACAGAGACAGTCAGGGACGATCGACTGGTAATGGACCTTTTGTTTCCAACAATGGGGCCTCCAGCTCATGCTGGAGGTATGGAGGCAAACACCCAGCCAGAGCTTGCAGGTATCAGCAATATACCTGCAGAAACTTCAACGTCAGCGGTCATTTGGCGCGTATGTGCAGGAAGCCTGCAGCTAGGTTGATGTACGAGGAAGACGGACCCGATGTAAGCCCTATGAGGCTAAATGAATACTGGGGGAAATCGCTGGAAGCTGAAGTTCAGCAAGTTCATGTGGAGCACATATACAGTTCATATACCAGGACGCCACCGATAATGATGAAAGTGCTCCTCAATGGCATCCCAGTATTATTGGAGCTGTTCACAGGGGCCAGCCAGTCCCTGATGAGTATCAAACAGTTCAAAAGGATATGGGTGTCCAAGGCCAGGAGGCCAAAATTATTACCGATTGACGCACAGCTACGGACATATACAAAGGAGATCATTCCGGTGCTAGGCAGCGCCACAGTAGTCGTAACCCACAAAGATTCGGAGAACAGGTTGCCACTCTGGATTGTCCCGGGGGACGGTCCCGCACTACTGGGGAGGAGTTGGCTTGCTGCCATGAACTGGAAATGGGGCGATGTCAATGCAATTTCCTCTGTGGAGCGAGTATTATGCTCACAGGACAAATTTGACTCTTTATTTCAACCTGGCTTCGGCACTTTCATGGGGACCAAAGTAGTGATTCACATAAACCCGGACGCCACACCAGTACACCACAAGACCAGAACGGTGCCGTACGTGATGCGGGAAAAGATAGAATGCGAATTGGACCGCCTGCTGAGGGAAGGCATCATATCGCCAGTTGAATTCAGTGACTGGGCGAGCCCGATCGTGCTGGTGCTCAAGGCGGATGGGTCGGTCAGGATATGTGGCGATTACAAGGCCACCATCAATCGGGTGTCACTCCAAGACCAATACCCGCTACCGAGAGCGGAGGACCTCTTTGCATTGCTATCCAGTGGCAAACTTTTTTCAAAATTGGACCTGACCTCAGCTTACATGACCCAGGAACTGGCGAGTGAGTCGAAGAAGCTGACCACCATCACGACGCACAAGGGGTTGTTTGAGTATAACGGATGTCCGTTCGGGATTCGTTCGGCCGCCGCGATCTTTCAGCGAAATATGGAAAGCCTCCTCAAGTCAATTCCAAGGACAGTGGTTTTTCAAGACAACATCCTCATCATGGGTTGCGATACTGAAGAACACCTCCACAACCTGGAGGAGGTGCTACGCAGACTGGACCGGGTAGGGCTGCGACTCAAAAAGGCGAAGTGCGTCTTCTTAGCTCCAGAGGTAGAATTCCTGGGGAGGAGGGTAGCGGCAGACGGGATCAGACCTACTGCGTCCAAAACGGAAGCGATCCAGAGAGCACCCAGACCCCGTAACACGACGGAGCTGCGTTCGTTCCTGTGGCTCCTGAACTATTTTGGCAACTTTCTTCCCAACGTGCTCCTATGCAAAGGTCGCGATTGGGTCTGGGGGGACAGCCAGGAAAGGGCTTTTGATAGAGCACGCAATTTGTTCTGCTCCAACAAACTGTTAACGTTATATGACCTGTGTAAGAAACTAGTTTCAATGTGTGATGCGTTGTCCTATGGGGTTGGGTGTGTGTTGTAGCATGTGAATGCCAATGGTCAATTACAGCCGATAGCTTATGCCTCCAGAAGTCTGTCCCGGGCAGAAACGGGCTGCGGGATGGTAGAAAAGGAAGCGCTAGCATGTGTATATGCAGTAAAATAAATGCACCAGTACCTGTTTGGCAGGAAATTTGAGCTGGAGAGAGATCACAAACTCCTAATGTCCCTTTTGGCCAACAACAAGGCCATAAATGCGAATGCATCGGCCCGCATACAGAGATGGGCACTCACGTTAGCCACCTATGACTACACAATTCGACACAGACTGGGCATTGAAAATTGTGCTGATGCACTCAGCAGGCTCCTACTAGCTGCCACCGAGGGGGCAGCTGAGCATGATGCTGAGATAGTCATGGCTGTTGAAGCTTTCGAAAGCAAAGGCTGACCTGTGACAGCCCGTCAGGTAAAAGTCTGGACAAATAAAGACCCGCTACTGTCTTTAGTTAAGAAATGTGTCCTGAATGGGGACTGGGCAGCCACGTACGGAGCATGCCCTGAGGAGGTTAAACCGTTTCATAGGCGCAAGTATGAACTCTCGATTCAGGCCGATTGCCTACTGTGGGGAAACCGAGTAGTCATGCCCCAGAAGAGCAGAGAGGTGTTTATCAGAGAACTTCACAATGAGCACCCGGGCATTGTCACTATGAAGGCAATTGCCAGGTCACGCGTTTGGTGGCCAGGGATAGATGCAGACCTGGAACTTAGTGTTCTCAGGTGCAACACGTGTGCTCAGCTGGTCAACGCACCCAGGGAAGCCCCCCTTAGCCCCTGGTCCTGGCCCGCCAAGCCATGGTCATGCATCCATGTGGACTACGCAGGTCCTTTCATGAGAAAAATGTTTTTGTTTGTAGTAGACGCCTACTCCAAATGGATTGAGTGTGCCATTTTAAATTCAAGCACATCCTCTACCACGGTAGAAAGTCTACGGGCAATGTTCGCCACCCATGGTCTACCGGATGTCTTGGTCAGCGACAATGGCCCGTGCTTCACAAGCACTGAATTCCAGGACTTCATGGCAGGCAATGGAATCAACCATGTCAGAATGGCACCGTTCAAGCCGGCCTCAAACGGCCAGGCGGAACGAGCAGTGCAGATAATCAAACAGGGGATGCTCAGAATCCAAGGGAGTTCCCTACAAAGCCGCTTATCATGCCTCCTGTTGGCCAATAGATCCCAACCACACTCACTCACAGGGGTTCCACCCTCAGAGCTGCTAATGAAAAGGATGCTCAAAACCAGGTTATCCCTTATACACCCGACTTTGAAAGAAATTGTTGAGAGCAGGCGTCAGTCACAATGTGACTACCATGACAGGAATGCGAGGGCGTGATGTATTGATGTCAATGACCCTATTTTTGTCCTTAATTACGCTGCAGGGCCCAAATGGTTTGCAGACACTGTGATTGCCAAAGAGGGGAATAGGGTTTTGGTAGTTAAACTTGCCAATGGACAAATCTGCCGCAAACACGTGGATCAAATTAAAAGGAGGTTCAGCAACCCCATAGAAGAAGCAGAGGAAGAACACGACGTAGAGTTCACTCCACCACAGGTGACCGAACACCAGAACCAAGTGGAGGAGAGCCCAGTCACTGTGGGCAGTCCGGACAGGCCTGAGGCACCACAAACAGCAGACACTCAGGCCAGCGCCCAACAACCGGAGCCCCAACTCAGGCGCTCTACAAGGGAGCGTAAACCACCAGAGAGACTTAAACTGTGATCCCAATAAGACATTGGGGGGGAGGTGATGTCATGTATTCAACTATCATTGTAACCCATGTATAAGCTGACCTAAGTTGTATACCTTGAGAACACTGACCACAAGGGGGTGAACTTGTGGAAGACACTCCTAACCTGGACTTTCCAGTATAAAAGGTGAAGCTCCACCCACCGTCTGTCTCTTGCAGTCTTGGTAATAAAGGTAATTGGTCACAGAGTGATCTTTTCTCAAGTATGGGCCTCGTGTGCATTTATACTGTGTAGTAAGGACATATTACCATTCATGGTTGAGTCATGGTCAGTACTGAGGTAGCAGTACAGGTATGCGAGGACGCTAGTTCCAGAGCAACCGGATGGGGTCCTAGTCATCTGATGGTGGCGCTGCACCCCCTACTAGCAGGGTGGGCTTGGTTCGCTCACCGAACCAGGACCCAGGGCCTTTGCATTGCCTAGTGGTGGGCAGAGCCACAGATGTGTGTGGCATCCCTGTCCTCTTTTGAGGGCTGCAGAATCTTCTCCTGCTCTCTCACGGTGTTGGGAACTTGGCTGTTCCAGGTCTTTGTTGGGGAACTCGTTGGTCCTGACCTTTCATTCCTGGACATGGCCGAGGTAGTGGCTGGGTCTGGGGACTGTGCCGCCTCCACCCGGGTGGTGGGCAACGGCGGCCGACTGCGCGTATTGACACCGTTAGATCTCTTAATTTTCAATGAGATGCGAACTCCGGTTGTAGATTTAAAGTAATTTTATTCTAGCAGCTACAACAAGCTCTGGCTGAATGCCAGCCCTTTGTTCCTTCTGAGAACACATGGCAAAAATGGCTGTTCTTATCCTGGATCAATTTACAGAAATGAACTCGCATCCTTTGACCTTATTGGCTCAATTGACATATTGTTAACCCCTAATTGGCTCGTTGCCAAACGTCCTGAAATGTCAAGTTGATTGATGACTTAATGCAATGTGCTCATTCTCAAGTAGACATGGGTCTGTGTTTTCTCAACTTTGCAGCCTGTTTGAATTCTCTATCAATCCCCCCTTTGAGTCTTTCACAAACTGAATCATAAAATATCAGGTATCACTGGTTAAACATTCTACAAAATAATTTCATACATGTTAATAGAGTTTCCTTCTAAAATTTGTTGATGTGTTTCCCCAAATGTCCAGACTAGTAGCTTCCACACAAATTTACATCAACCCAAATTCCATCGTGGCCACAATGGAAGTCTGGTTTTAGTAGGTTAATTAACCTCATTCCAATTTAATCCAAATCAATATCTTAATTCAACCAGTAAGCAACCTTCCCTTAAGCATAACATACCCCTGTTACACGTACAGACGGTCTGCTGGGACCTGCAAGGTGTCTCACCTGCGGGACAGCAGCTACAGCCGCCTGGTTGCAACAACATTTAATCAACATAAACAAACAATATAAAAGTAAAATAATTACAATGAATAGAATTAAACCTTCCACCAATGAAGTTCCTATTGAACCTAGCCATTCAGTGGCTCTGCTCCACAAAGTGAATGATGGGGGTTGCTTAAGTTTTTCTACCTCCTTTTGGATATGCTCCGCTAAGTGGGTAATTTCTTCAGAGCTATCTGGGATATATGTGCAACACTCAGTTCCGAGTAGGGGGCAAGTACCTCCCTTTTCAGCCAGGATGTAATCAAGGGCCAGTCTATTCTGTAGGGCTACTGTGCGGATTGCTACCATTTCTGCATTGATTTTAACTAGGGCCTCTGAGGTATCATTGGCTACCCGTTCCACAATGGATGCCATGTTAATGGATTCCCTTGCCAGTCTGGCGGTCCCATACCTGGGGATCAGAATGGCAAAGAACCTCTCTGTTTCTGTGATAGCTCTCTTAGGACGGTGTAGATGTTCTGACAGTGACTTTATATGATACATATATGGCACAATGTAGGCTGAATAGCAGGATCCCGTCCAATTCTGAGGCAGCCAAGGGTAGGCCTTGTGGCCACACATCCAATAGGTGCCATTATAGGCAATGAATTTTTAGCTGTTTCTTTGTCAGCAACACTCCGGGGCCTGTCCAGGCTTTTCCATCTGTTTTATTCAGAATCCCCGTTATGTTAAAAACTCCCACATCGACCCAGTTTGTACGGTTCCGTGGCTTGATTATATTATAATTGCAGGAGCAGTTACTATACCCTATATTTTGGCCTCCTTTGATGTTTCAAATCAGACAGACCGATTCCCCTGGTCTTCCTACCCCCGTTGTATTAGTGATAACAAAAAATGGGGGCCGTCTGGAATTATTGTAGCACGGTTGGTATCCCCCTTCAAAGGTAGTCAGATTGTAACCTGCTGACTTCCATTTACGTGCTCAGTTTTCTGTATCCTGAAATGCATTGCCTGTTTTGTTTTGATTAATTATCCACTCAGCCATTTCTGAGATATTCAAGGGAATTGGCCTCAAGGGAATCCCTCCCTTTGAGTGAATAGGAATATGCGCACACACCCAACAACTAGAAATGTTACCTTGTTTGGCATAAATGTATGACATATATAAAAAAGTATTTACATGTAATTCCCTGGGTACTCTACTATTTCCCTTTGGTGCAGAGGGTCGGCTAGTAAGAAGTAGGCAAATGCCTAGAATACCTGCAGTCAGTAGTACAGTAAATTTATATATTTTGGCAAAAAGTAATTGTCCTTATCAGATTTCAGCTTCAGTTACGGGTGCTCGTTTAACGTGTGAGGCGTGGATCCAGGCTTTCTTTCCTTGGACTTTAACAGCGGCCTGGGTGGTCAATAACACATGGTAAGGTCCCTCCCACTTGGCACCCAAAGGTTCTTTATGCAACTTTTTCACATACACCCAGACTCCCGGGATGATGTCGTGTCCTCCTTCGGGTGGATTACCCCAAGCTGCCGATACCTGTCGGGAAACAGAACTAATAGCATTGGTTAGGTCCTGACAGTATGATAACAAAGTGTCACTCATTAAGTGAACATCAGCTTTCCGTAAATTGATAGTTCCTGGCAACGACATGGGTCTTCCTGTTATAATTTCAAATGGGATTAGACCTGTAGTTCTATTTGGGGTTGCCCTAATGCTACATAGCACTATTGGTACTGCCTGGGGCCATGGTGTTCCTTCTTGGTGATATTTGGCAAGCAGTTGTTTCAGAGTTTGATTCATTTGTTCTACTTGTCCTGATGATTGTGGATGATAAGGACAGTGTAAATCCCACATAATGTTCAGTAACCTACAGATTTCTTGGCAGACAGCACCTGTGAAGTGTGTTCCCTGATCTGAGTCAATGCTACTCGGGACTCCCCATTGGGGAATGTAATCCTTACACAAGACCTTTGCAGTGTGATTGGCTGTGGCTCTTTTAGTTGGGACAGCTTCTACCCATCTAGAGAATCTGTCGACCATGACAAGAATGTTAGTGTATCCTTGGCATGGAGGGAGAGATATATAATCGACCTGCAGATTTTGGAATGGTTCAACAGGGGCAGGGGGCCTCAGTTGGGGCATTACCGTGATGGGTCCAGAATTATTTTTCTGGTCGATCACACAACGGTCTGCTACCAGCTGGGCGTGTTTTTTAAATCCCCGACCCCACCAGCTTTTCTGGAACCGTGCCGTCATCTGTTGTGAGGCCAAGTGTCCCCACGAGTGGATCTGTTGGGCTAAAAAAGGCATAAGCGCTTGTGGCGCGACTGGCTTGTCGGTAACTCTTTGTCTCCAGACACCATCTTCGCATAGCTTAATTCCTGCCTCAATCCATGTCCATTTTTCCTCTCGGGAACACTTGCCTTGCATTGTTTGAAGGTCCCGTGTCAGAGTACTAAGTGCTTTCAATCTGCACATCTGTGTTGGTTCTTCTGGAGGAACGCCCTGTGAGGCGGCATCTTTAGCTGCCTGGTCGGCTAGGGCATTTCCGTGTGCTTCTGTGATATTTTCCTTGGTATGGGCCTTACACTTCAAGATGGACACTTCCTGAGGTAATTATATGGCCTCTTGTAAGTCTCGGACTTCTTTTCCATTTCAGATAGGTGTACCAGCAGCAGTGAGGAATCCTCTTTTCCGCCATAACAGACCAAAGTCGTGAGCGACTCCAAAAGCATAACGCGAATCTGTGTAGACATTAGCTGTCTGTCCTTCTGCTATTCGACATTCTTCTGACAGGGCCCGTAACTCGGCCTGTTGTGCTGATGTTCCTGAGGGTAAACATCCTTTTGCCACTACCTCATATAAGGTTGTAACTGCCCATCCTGCTTTTCTGGTACCATTGTCAACAAAGGAGGAACCATCTGTAAACAGGATGAGGTCTGGGTTGTGCAGATGCTCCTCTGCTGCTAAGGCTGCTTCTTCTGTTTCTTTTAAAATCTCCACGCAGTCATGCTCTTCACATTCTCCTCCCTCTTGTTCCCTCGACTCTGACATCGGGAGCATAGTTGTGGGATTAACCGGGCTGGCCTGGACGATATGGAGATCAGGAGCTTCCAAAACTGCTGTCCAGCGGGTCCATCTAGCTGCTGTCACCTGAGACATTCTATTCATAGACAGCAAAGCATGTACGGTGTGGAGACACTTGACCATCAGCTTTTGGTCGAGGACTAGACCCGCAGTGATCATTACCGCTCGACATGTAGCTTCCATGGCCCTGAGGCAACTTCCCCATCCGAGGGCTACCGCATCCAGTTTTGCCGAATAATAGCCAATAGGTCTTTGTCGATCCCCATGTTCTTGTGTCAGTATAGCTGTCATATATCCTTCTTTCTCATGGACAAACAGGGTAAATGGCTTCCCACCGTCGGGGATTCCCAGAGCTGGTGCCGAACACAAAGCCTTTTTCAAACTCAGGAAGGCCTCTTGCTGTTCCTTAGTGAGGGTGATGGCTTCTTTAGAGGCACGTTTCCCCTTTATGATATCATTCCGTGGCTGAGCAAGCTGTGTGAAGGAGTCAATCCAATTTCTGTTAAAGTTACACAATCCCAAAAAGGACCTTAGTTCCTGAATAGTGGTGGGTTTCTTAGCAGCCCGAATGGCTGCAGTTCTATCCTGGGTAAGTTCTCACTTTCCTTGTGAAATCTTTTGTCCCAGGTATACAACCTCTTCTTGGGATATTTGTGCTTTGTCGATGCTGGCTTTATGTCCTTTCAGCCAAAGGTGGTCCAGCAAAGCTCGTAAATCTTGTTCATGCTGTTCTTCGTTTTTTTGGTTCCATCCTCAACCGCAGTCTCTTCTGATTTGACTACAACTCATCTTTTTTTAAACGGGGCAAAGCGCACCCCTAATTCTTCATCCTCCGACCCTGTATCGTCGGAGGATTCAGAATCCGTATCTATTCCTCAGTCGTGTCCTCGGGTTTGCGCTTTTAATTTATCCAAATATGGGTACCCTGGGAATTCACCGATACATTTTCCTTTTCCTATTACTGTCTCTTGACCTAATGATTTTTTCCATTCTTTAATTTCACCTTTAAAATCTTTAACTTCCACTTCCAACTTTTCATGTTCAAGCTTTTTCTGTCTCAGCTGTTCACAAACCGCTTGCAATTAGTCCTTTGTATTGGTCAGGTCCCTATCATGTTGGGAACGTGTTATAATTTCATTCCGCTGTCGGATATGTCCCATAACGACTAAGGACCATCTGGTTCGCTCTTTATTTTTCATACGGGTCATTTTTCCCCAGACCCTTTTGATCTCGTCCAAGGACCATTGTCCTTTGGAGGTACTGTATTTTCGTTCGATCTTAATACAGGTTTTAGATAAGTTGAATTGTTGCTCTATGTATTCTTTCAACTGTTCGAGGATTTCATCTATCGAAACATCAGGTGGTGCCCGCCCACCTTTAACAGTTGTAGGCAATTCTTTGCTCTTATCTCCTGCTGCCATAATACTGATTTCTTTACTGGGGTCTCGAGTCGTAGGCTTTCCAGCCGATCAGTGGGTCGTTGATTAATTAACTAACACACCGCCGAAGTTAGACGTCTATGGGACCTCGAGCCGACTACCAACCGGAGGGTTCGCAAACCGAAGGCTTTCGGAATCGTGTAGAAGGCGAGGTGAATTTAGACAATTGACCGAGGACTTTTATAAAGAGGAGTCCTTACCTCAGTATGTAGGTCCGATGTCCAAAATTCAGTTTCTTCATTCAGCGATCCTGTTCATGACGCCAAAATTGTTCGATCTCTTAATTTTCAATGAGATGCGAACTCCGGTTGTTGATTTAAAGTAATTTTATTCTAGCAGCTACAACAAGCTCTGGCTGAATGCCAGCCCGCTGTTCCTTCTGAGAACACATGGAAAAAATGGCTGTTCTTATCCTGGATCAATTTACAGAAATGAACTCGCATCCTTTGACCTTATTGGCTCAATTGACATATTGTTAACCCGTAATTGGCTTGCTGCCAAAAGTCCTGAAATGTCAAGTTGATTGATGACTTAATGCAATGTGCTCATTCTCAAGTAGACATGGGTCTGTGTTTTCTCAACTTTGCAGCCTGCTTGAATTCTCCATCAGGCGCCGTTTTCATTTCCAGGTCTGTGGCGAATGGTGCCATCGGGTGCCTGCAGCGTAGGATAGACCTAGGGCAGGGTATCAGGCTCCACGCCTTTACCCTCCCGAATTCGCTCGCTTGCTGCTCTAGGGGACACTCTATTCCTGACATCTCGCAACAACATTTGGTTCTTTGCATTAGGACTGGTACCGACATCTCGCAACAACATTCTGTTCACAATCTTAATCGGTTCGATACATTGATTGCCATGCATACAATGTCTCTTTAAGTTCAGTTGGTTGCAGGTCTCCTTTAAGAGAACCCTGCAGGCTTTACCCCAATCAGATCCTTTGTTGGACCCCACGTGTTGGTCCCTCAGCGTTGCACCTCGTGATGTTGCCGCGGCCATCTTTTTTTTCAGCCACGCTGCTCCTCGCTGCAGCAGGAGCACCATCTTGCCTCGGTCCTCGAGGTCGACTGCCTTGATCCTTCTCTCCCGTGATTCTGCCACAAACGTTGGAAGGGTACCTGTGAATTCGATCTTCCTCCGCAGGAGTCCTGCCACTGGAGCCGGGAAGGTATTTTTAGGTCGTTCCGGTCAGATAATTGCCACGCAGTCGTGATGGACAGTCTGTGCCTCAGGTGCTGCACTGGTCTGTTCTCTGGTGCCTGGCCCAAGCGAAGGTGAGGTTTTGCTCTGCCTCTGAGCATGGGGGACATTGATTGCTGGAGTGAAGAGGTCTTCCCATTTCCACTGGATCTTCCCCATCCACCTGCTTCCGAATAGCATTGAGCCATCACCTGCAACAATCCACAGAGGTAACTTGTGCATCACGCCATTATGGATTACACTTACATCCGCACTACCAAGGACTGGGATCGGCTCCTTGGTGTAGGTGTGCAACTTTTCCTGCACTGAAACCAGCTCGGGTCGTTTTTCATTCCACAGCCTCTCGAAGGCATCCTGGCTCATCACTGACTGGCTCGCTCCCGTGTCCACTTCCATGAAGACTGGAACGCCGTTTATCTCAACTTCCACCTTCACTGGAGGACAATCGTTGGTACAGGTATACACTCCATACACTTCTTCTTGGGTCTGAGCTGCTTCTCTGGCCAAATCATCATACTCCCCGCTGGATTCAAAGTCATCTACCGACTCCTCTGCTAGACGATGAGTCGTATTTCTTTCACACATGCGCTGGAGGTGGCCCTTCATGTTACAGACTTTGTATATGTACTCCGCAAACCAACTCTGGTGAGCCCTATGGTTTCCTCTGCAACGCCAGCCTGGTGCTACTCGATTAGCACCCCTCGGCGGACTCCGAGTTCTGGAACCCTGAGGTCTGTGCTCTCTGCCCTGGTCCAAGACACGTTCTACAGTCTTGCCTGTGAAAGGCACCATTCTGTGTACAGTACTTGCCGGGTTTGAGTCCACAGGCTGAATGATTTGTTTGGTGCTGCAGGTCGAGGTCATGAATGCCTGACTGATGCCGATGGCTTTCTACAGGTTGACTGTGGTGTCAGCAATTAGTAGCTTGTGAAGGAGGCCCTCGTGGCCAATTCCTATAATGAAGATGTCTCGCAATGCTTCATTGAGGTGCGTGCCAAAATCACACAGTGCCGCAAGTCTCCTGAGGTCGGCAGCATATTTTGCAATCTCCTAGCCCTCAGGTCTGCGGTGAGTATAGAATCTGTGCCATGTCATGAGAATGCTCTCCTTTGGTTTAAGTTTGTCACGAATTAGTTCCGTCAGCTCATCGCATGTCTTATCCTTGGCCTTCGTAGGTACCAGAAAGTCCCTGACAAGGTGGTAGACCTCGGGCCCACAACTGGTCAGCAGTATAGCCTTGCGCTTCTCCGCCAATGTGTATGTCTTCCCTGCCAGGTTGTTTGCCACAAAATATTGCTCGAGCCTTTCCGTGAAGGCATCCCAATCATCACCCTCTGTAAAGTCTTTTAGTGTGCCAAAGGTAGCCATGATCGTGTGAAAGTCCTTATTCTTGTCGCCAGTTGTTATGTCTGTAGTTTACTTATGAATGACTCCACAAGGCAATGTGTTGTACTTGAACTGTAGTGACCTTGGTCCTTTATTCCAAACTCCAGAGTGTTGTGCAAGCATGGTGTGCAGCCTTTTATACAGGGCCCTGCCACCAGGGCAGGAAACCCCCGGTCTCCACCAGTTGTACCCTCTAGTGGTGCCAGCATGTATGTACACGGTGTGAACCTTATTGATAATACATCAGGTAAACAAATCTCCATCTTATACAATCTCACAATGACTACACAGAGAGTACATCCATAGTCAGCATATACAACACCTGTGGTCAACATGGAGACGTACTGATTCATCAGCTGAGGGAAGACATTAGATGGTAAACAGCAGGAAGCTTCTGCCAATCAGAATTATGGGTAGGCTGTTTATTCACAGTCATTCAGGTTACCAACAATTTGGTATTTGAGCCAACCTGATCAGTGGAAGAGAAGATATAGAGCCATTACTAATAGTGGATAATGAAGATGCCAAGGATGGTGATTTCTGCAGAGGGGAAGTTCAAGTTAATAGATTTGAATTAGCTTGCCAAAAAGCTTGTCAAAATCTATAAAGTTATCAAGGTTAAGAGAGCATTCAAGACAACAGATGAGGTAGGTGAGAGGAAAATATTTTGATCCGTGGTAGACTGAAATGTGCAAAATCAGGGGAACTAATGCAAGCAGTGAGAATGTCTAAATGAAGGTTGAAGTAGATAGTGCAAGAGTGAAAATCATAAGGGGGTAAGTCAGAAAGAGGTTCAATGTATATAATATTCAGTTATAGTACAGTTATATACTGCATATTTCATATCATGGTGAAACAGTTTCTTCTTTGCGGCAACACAAAATTCATTGCAGCTGAACTGGGTCAATTCAGAATTTTGCATTCAAAACCATAGGCAGCCCAGTGGGCCTTTAAATTTATAATCCTATAAATGGCTAAAATTCCCATTAGCTCTTTTCTAACATGAAAAATTCAACCAGCAATGGGATTGTGGTGAGCAGAGCTTTGCATATAGATTTAGGTCGGTGTACACAAAACTGCTTTTCCCTGACTACACAGCAATGTAAAGTGGCTGGTGTAACGTGTCTGCTTGCACCACTCTAAAAACAGATACCAGTGTCAAACATTACCTGCAGTACACCTGTAGCATTAAAGGAATCTGCAATTGGATCCAACTACTCTACACAGACATCGGTAGCGCAGTTCTAATCAACGGGTGAGAATCAGAAAGCTCTCCGATCAAATCTGGAGTCAGGCAAGGCTGCCCTCTTTCCTCTGTCTTGTTCGTGTGTTGTATCAAAGCTTTTGCTGAGTCCATCAGGAAGGATGCGGGCATAAGAGGGGTGACTGACGATCCCAGGCAGCAGAGCCGCTCAGGTCAAGGCCTGAACATGGATGACTTTGCAGTCTTTTGCTCGGATCCGCTGTTGGTCCACAGATTGCTGAGCATCTGTGACGTTTGAATTGGCCTCGGGAGCCAAGGTAAATCGCAAAAAAGCGAGGCCATGTTCTGTGGCAACCGGGCCGACCGATCCTTTGTCCCCTTCTCCGTCAGGTCAGTTTAGCTGAAGGTGCTGGGAATATGGTTTGGAGTGGCCGGGGCATGCAACAAAAACTGGCAGGAACACATCGCCAAGGTCAAACAGAAACAGGGAATGTGGGAGCAACACTCTCTCTCGATTGCGGGCAGGAACCTGGTCATCAGGTGCGATGTACTCTCGGTTTTACTGTACATGGCAAAAGTCAGGCCTGCGTCGCAACAGTCAGCTGAGCCATCTTCCACTTTACCTGGAGATCAAAAAGAGACCGTGTCTTCAGGGATACAATGTACAAACCTTTAGATAAAGGGGAAAAAGATGTAGCCAACATCATCTCATTCCTGATGGCCACCTTTGTCTGCAGCTGCATCAAGCTGTGAAAAGACCCTTGGTATGCAAACACCAAGGGGGGGGAACTTTTGGGGGCGGTCAGTTTGGTGGTGGGTCGGTTGGGAAAAAAATGTTTTGACAGCGGCAACCTGCCGCCACGGGCCTTTCCCAGATGTCAGGTCTGTCAGCACTGAACAGTCACGGGGAGGCAATTCAGATCATTATAACCCTTTCAATGACCTATTAAGAAGTATTTTGAGACCACCTTACATTTTATGAGGTTGCCCACGGAATCCACGTTGCTCGGGGATCACATCAGGTAAGGAGGTCGGGAGTTGTATGACCATGGAATCATTTCATTTCTTGAGAGCTGCAACTGTGCTTTAAAAGCTCCCATCTCAGAATGTTTTAGTCAGTATATAACAAGCCCAACATGAGAAGGGACAGTTTGGGATTTAGTTTGGGGGAATGAAGCTGGGCAGGTGGAAGGGGTATTAGTGGGAGAGCACTTGGGTGCCAGTGACCATAATTCAGTTAGATTCAAGGTAGTTATGGATAAGGACAAGGATAGACCAGGAATAAAAGTCCCAAATTGGGGAAAAGCTAACTTTGCTAAGTTGAGAAGTGATTTTCCCACAGTGGACTGGAAACAGCTACTTGTGGGTAAATCTGTGTTGGAACAGTGGGAGGCATTCAAGGAGGAGATCCGGAGGGCTCAGGCCAAACATGTGCCCTTAAAGAAAAAGGGTGGGAACAAAAATTCTAGAGCCCCCTGGATTTCTAGGGACTTACAGGGGAGGATAAAGAAAAAAAGGAAAGCTTATGTCATATGCCAACGGCTAAATACTGTAGAATCTTTGGAGGAATATAGAAAGGATATTAGGAATGCTAAGAGAGAGCATGAAAAATTCTTGGCAAGTAAAATTAATGAAAACCCAAAGATGTTCTATACATATGTTAAGAGCAAGAGGATAACTTAAGCAAGGGTAGGACCTATTAGAGACCATGAGGGTAATCTCTGTGTGAAGGTGGAAGTTGTTCTTAATGAATACATTGTGCTTTTTTTCACAAAGGAAAGAGACAATGCAAATATTCTATTGAGGAGGAGTGTGAAATTCTGGATGAAATAAACATAGTGAGAGAGAAGGTATTAAGGGGTTTAGCAGCTTTGAAAGTAGATAAGTCCCCAGGATGAAATGCATCCCAGGCTGTTGAGGGAAGTAAAAGAGAAAATAGCAGACGCCTTGACTATCATTTTCCAGTCCCCTTTGGATTTGGGCATGGTGCTGGAGGACTGGAGGACTGCTAATGTGGTACCCTTGTTTAAGAAGAGAGAAAGGGATAGGCCGAGTAATTACAGGCCTGTCAGCCTAACCTCAGTGGTGGGAAAATTACTGGAAAAAATTCTGAAAGACAGGACAAATCTACATTTACAAAGGCAAGGATTAATTAGGGACAGTCAGCATGGATTTGTTAAGGGAAGATCATGTTTGACTAACCTGATTGAATTTTTCGAGGCGGTAACTATTATGTCTGCAATGTACCTATGAATGATTCCATGAGGCAATGTGTTGTACTCAAACTGCAGTGACCTTGGTCCTTTATTCATAACTCCAGGCTGAGGCACAAGCATGGTGGCTCCCCTTTTATACAGCCCCTGCCACCAGGGCAGGAAACCCCGGTCTCCACCAGTTGCACCCTCTAGTGATGCCAGCATGTATATACACAGTGTAAATCTTACTGATAGCACATCAGGTAAACAAGTCTCCATCTTATGCAACTATTCAGTGACTACACAGAGAGGATATTTATAGTCTGCATATATAACAGTAAACAGGAGGGTTGATGAGGGTAGTGCATACGATGTAGTGTATATGGACTTTAGCAAAGCTTTTGATAAGGTCCCACATGGTAGACTGGTCACGAAGGTTAAGGCCCATGGGATCCAGGGCAAAGTGGCAAGTTGGATCCAAAATTGGCTTAGAGGTAGGAAGCAAAAGGTAATGGTTGATGGATGTTTTTGTGACTGGAAGGACGTTTCCAGTGGGATTCCACAGGGCTCAGTACTGGGTCCCTTGCTTTTTGCGGTATGCATCAATGATCTAGATTTGAATATAGGGAGTATGACTAAGAAATTGGCTGTGTGGTTGATAATGAAGAGGAAAGTCATGGACTGCAGGAGGATATCAATCTACTGGTCAGGTGGGCAGAACAGTGGCAAATGGAATTTAATTCGGAGAAGTGTGAGGTAATGCACTTGGGGAGGGCGAATAAGGAAACATAGAAACATAGAAACATAGAAAATAGGTGCCGGAGTAGGCCATTCGGCCCTTCGAGCCTGCACCGCCATTCAATGAGTTCATGGCTGAACATGCAACTTCACTACCCCATTCCTGCTTTCTCGCCATACCCCTTGATCCCCCTAGTAGTAAGGACTACATCTAACTCCTTTTTGAATATATTTAGTGAATTGGCCTCAACAACTTTCTGTGGCAGAGAATTCCACAGGTTCACCACTCTCTGGATGAAGACGTTTCTCCTCATCTCGGTCCTAAATGGCTTACCCCTTATCCTTAGACTGTGACCCCTGGTTCTGGACTTCCCCAACATTGGGAACATTTTTCCTGCATCTAACCTGTCTAAACCCATCAGAATTTTAAACGTTTCTATGAGATCCTCTCTCATTCTTCTGAACTCCAGTGAATACAAGCCCAGTTGATCCAGTCTTTCTTGATATGTCAGTCCTGCCATCCCGGGAATCAATCTGGTGAATCTTCACTGCACTCCCTCAATAGCAACAATGTCCTTCCTCAAGTTAGGAGACCAAAACTGTACACAATACTCCAGGTGTGGCCTCACCAAGGCCCTGTACAACTGTAGTAACACCTCCCTGCCCCTATACTCAAATCCCCTCGCTATGAAGGCCAACATGCCATTTGCTTTCTTAACCGCCTGCTGTACCTGCATGCCAACCTTCAATGACTGATGTACCATGACACCCAGGTCTCGTTGCACCTCCCTTTTTCCTAATCTGTCACCATTCAGATAATAGTCTGTCTCTCTGTTTTTACCACCAAAGTGGATAACCTCACATTTATCCACATTATACCATCTGCCATGCATTTGCCCACTCACCTAACCTATCCAAGTCACTCTGAAGCCTCATAGCATCCTTCTCGCAGCTCACACTGCCACCCAATTTGGAAATACTACATTTAATCCCCTCGTCTAAATCATTAATGTACAATGTAAATAGCTGGGGACCCCACTAGTCACTGCCTGCCATTCTGAAAAGTAGCCATTTACTCCCACCCTTTGCTTCCTGTCTGCCAACCAGTTCTCAATCCACGTCAGCACACTACCCCCAATCCCATGTGCTTTAACTTTGCACATTAATCTCTTGTATGGGACCTTGTTGAAAGCCTTCTGAAAGTCAAAATACACCACATCAACTGGTTCTCCCTTGTCCACTCTACTGGAAACATCCTCAAAAAATTCCAGAAGATTTGTCAAGCATGATTTCCCTTTCACAAATCCATGCTGACTTGGACCTATCATGTCACCTCTTTCCAAATGCGCTGCTATGATATTCTTAATAATTGATTCCATCATTTTACCCACTACCGATGTTAGGCTGACCAGTCTATAATTCCCTGTTTTCTCTCTCCCTCCTTTTTTAAAAAGTGGGGTCACATTGGCTACCCTCCACTCCATAGGAACTGATCCAGAGTCTATGGAATGTTGGAAAATGACTGTCAATGCATCCGCTATTTCCAAGGCCATCTCCTTAAATACTCCGGGATGCAGACCATCAGACCTTGGGGATTTATCGGCCTTCAATCCCATCAATTTCCCCAACACAATTTCCCGACTAATAAGGATTTCCCTCAGTTCCTCCTTCTTACTAGACCCTCTGACCTCTTTTATATCCGGAAGGTTGTTTGTGTCCTCCTTAGTGAATACCGAACCAAAGTACTTATTCAATTGGTCTGCCATTTCTTTGTTCCCCGTTATGGCTTCCCCTGATTCTGACTGTAGGGGACCTACGTTTGTCTTTACTAACCTTTTTCTCTTTACATATCTATAGAAGCTTTTGCAGTCCGTCTTAATGTTCCCTGCAAGCTTCCTCTCGTACTCTATTTTCCCTGCCCTAAGGAAAGGGTATATACATTAAACTTAGAAGTGTAGATGAACAAAGGGACCATGGAGTGCTTGTCCACAGATCCCTGAAAGTAGCAGGCCAGGTGGTTAAGGTGGTTAAGAAGGTATATGGAACGCGTGCATTTATTGTCTGAGGCATAGAATACAAGAGCAGGGAGGTTATGCTTAAATTGTATAATACTCTGGTTACGCCACAGCTGGAATACTGCGTGCAGTTCTGGTCATCGTATTATAGGAAGGATGTGATTGCACTAGAAAGGGTGCAGAGGAGATTTACTAGAATGCTGCCTGGAATGGAAAATCTTAGCTATGAGGACAGATTGGATAGGCTGGGTTTGTTCTCATCAGAACAGGCGGAGCTGAGACGAGATCTCATTGAGGTGTATGAAATTTTGAGGGGCCTGGATATAGTGGATAGCAAGGGCCTATTTCCCTTGGTGGAGGCATCAATTATAAGGGAGCATAGTTTTAAGGTAGATGGTGGAAGGGGTTTGATGGGAAGCTTCTTCATGCAGCGTGTTGTGGGGGCCTGGAACTCGCTGCCTGGAAGGGTGGTGGATGCAGAAACCCATACCACATTTAAAAGATGGTTGGATGGGCACTTGAAGTGCCGTAACCTGCAGAGTTACGGACCTAGAGCTGGTAAATAGGATTAGACTGGATAACCTCTTGTTGGCTGGTGCGGATACGATGGTAAGTACTGCAGGGAATCGAATACGGCCAGGGTGATCTCCTGGACTAGTTTCAATCACCTGGATGGGTTGGAGAGGAATTTTCCCAGATTTTTTTCCCCAATTGGCCTGGGTTTTTATCTGTTTTTTTGCTTCTCCCAGGAGATTGCATGGCTCCGGTTGGGGTGTAGTATAGAAGGTTGCGATTTATTCCAGTGGGAAAGAAAGACTCTAAGAGAAGGATGAACCATCCGTGGCAAACTAAGGAAGTTAAGGATGCTATCAAATTGAAAACAAAGGAATACAATGCTGCAAAAATTAGTAGTAGGCCAGAGGATTGGGAAATTTATAGAAACCAGCACAGGATGACTAAAAAATAAAGAGAGAGAAGATAGATTATGAGAGTGACCTAGCAAGAAATATAAAAATAGACAGTAAGAGCTTCTACAGGTATATAAAAAGGAAGAGAGTAGCTAAAGTAAACGTTGGTCCCTTAGAGGATGAGACTGTGGAATTAATAATGGGAAACAGGGCAATGGCAGTGACTTTGAACAAATATTTTGTATCGGACTTCATGGTAGAAGACACTAAAAGCATCCCAATAATAATAGATAATCAAGGGGCTATAGGAAGGGGGAACTTAAAACAATCACTGTCACTAGAGAAAAGGTACTAAGCAAACTAATAGGACTAAAGGTGGATAAGTCCCCTGGACCTGATGCCATGTATCCAAGGTCCAGGTAAAAGATGTGGCTGCAGAAATAGTGGATGCATTGGCTGTAATCTACCAAATTTCCCTGGATTCTGGAGAGGTCCCAGAGGATTGGAAAACTGCAAGTGTAACGCCCCTATTCAAGAAAGGAGGAGACAGAAAGCAGGAAACTATAGACCAGTTAGCCTAATATCTGTCATTGGGAAAATGCTGGAGTCCATTATTAAGGAAGTAACAGCAGGACATTTAGAAAATCATAATATAATCAAGAAGAGTCAGCATGGTTTTATGAAGGGGAAATCATGTTTGACAAATTTGTTAGAATTCTTTGAGGATGTAATGAGCATGGTGGATAGAGATGTACCGATGGATGTGGTGTATTTAGATTTCCAAAAGGCATTCGATAAGGTGCCACACAAAAGGTTACTGCAGAAGATAAAGGTACACGGAGTCAGAGGAAATGTATTAGCATGGATCGAGAATTGGCTGGCTAACAGAAAGCAGAGAGTCAGGATAAATGGGTCCTTTTCGGGTTGGAAATCGGTGGTTAGTGGTCTGCCACAGGGATTGGTGCTGGGACCACAACTGTTTACAATATATATAGATGACCTGGAAGAGGGGACAGAGTGTAGTGTAACAAAATTTGCAGATGACACAAAGATTAGTGGGAAAGCGGGTTGTGTCGAGGACACAGAGAGGCTGCAAAGAGATTTAGATAGATTAAGCAAATGGGCTAAGGTTTGGCAGATGGAATACAATGTCGGAAAATGTGAGGTCATCCACCTTGGGAAAAAAAACAGTAAAAGGGAATATTATTTGAATGGGGAGAAATTACAACATGCTGCGATGCAGAGGGACCTGGGGGTCCTTGTGCATGAATCCCAAAAAGTTAGTTTGCAGGTGCAGCAGGTAATCAGGAAGGCGAATGGAATGTTGGCCTTCATTGCGAGAGGGATGGAGTACAAAAGCAGGGAGGTCCTGCTGCAACTGTACAGGGTATTGGTGAGGCCGCATCTGGAGTACTGCGTGCAGTTTTGGTCACTTTACTTAAGGAAGGATATACTAGCTTTGGAGGGGGTACAGAGACGATTCACTAGGCTGATTCCGGAGATGAGGGGGTTACCTTATGATGATAGATTGAGTAGACTGGGTCTTTACTCGTTGGAGTTCAGAAGGATGAGGGGAGATCTTATAGAAACATTTAAAATAATGAAAGGGATAGACAAGATAGAGGCAGAGAGGTTGTTTCCACTGGTCGGGGAGACTAGAACTAGGGGGCACAGCCTCAAAAATCGGGGGAGCCAATTTAAAACCGAGTTGAGAAGGAATTTCTTCTCCCAGAGGGTTGTGAATCTGTGGAATTCTCTGCTCAAGGAAGCAGTTGAGACGAGCTCATTGAATGTATTCAAGTCACAGATAGATAGATTTTTAACCAATAAGGGAATTAAGGGTGATGGGGAGCGGGCGGGTAAGTGGAGCTGAGTCCACGGTCAGATCAGCCATGATCCTTTTGAATGGCGGAGCAGGCTCGAGGGGCGAGATGGCCTACTCCTGTTCCTAATTCTTATGTTCTTATGTAATGTATTTGGATTTCCAGAAGGCTTTCGATAAGGTGCCACATAAAAGGTTACTGTACAAGATAAGAGCTCACGGAGTTGGGGTAATATATTAGCGTGGATAGAGGATTGGCTAACTAACTAAAAGCCCATGAGATCCAGGGAAAAGTGGCAAGTTGAATCCCAAATTGGCTCAGTGGCAGGATGCAAAGGGTAATGGTTGATGGATGCTTTTGCGACTGGAAGGATGTTTCCAATGGAGTTCCACGGGGCTCAGTACTAGGTCCCTTGCTTTTTGTGATACACATCAATGATCTAGACGTAAATATAAGTGGTATGATTCAGAAGTTTGCAGATGAAACTAAGATCAGCTGTGTGGTTGATAATGATGAAGAAAGCTGCAGACTGCAGGAAGATATCAATCAACTGGTCAGGTGGGCAGAACAATGACAAATGGAATTTAGTCCAGTGAATTGTGAGATAATGTATTTGGGGAGGGCTAACAAGGAAAGGGAATATGCATTAAATGGTAGGATACTGAGAAGTGTAATGGAACAAAGGGACTTTGGGCCCCAAATTTCACCAGCTGCTTAGAGCGGCGTAGTTAGATGTGGTGCGCCGACTTCGTGGGGGAAAAAACACGCCGAAAACTTACCGGGATAATTTGACCGTTCCTGGATCCCTGTGGGCCCGTGGCTTGGCATTGAGAAACCTGCGGGGGGTGGAGCTTGGGCCCGACATGTCCTCGAGTGCCGGCAGGGGGACGCATGACCGTTAACGCATGCGCAATGGGGCACGAACCTTGGCAATCGGCCATTTAAAGGGAGAGCGTCCTCAATGCCTCAGCAGCATTGGCAGTGGGCCATATTAGAAGGTAAGGTGTGAATTGTGATTTTTGGGTGCCTGAGGGACTGGAAAGGAGTGCTGCATAGATGCATGAAAGGTGAGAACTGTGTGTTTTCATGATCATCTGAGTGTAAATCCAAATACACCAATGACGCAAGAGTGTGCAACAAGGACGAAGAACTTCTTGCATGAGGAGGTGGAGAAACTAGTCCCTGTCATTGAGGACAGATGGCAGGAGCTGGATATCAGTAAGAGTGGTCCCACAAAAGTTACACCCAAAGAACTGAGGAGACGCTGGAACCTAGTTGCAGAAGAATTCTCTGCAAGGGTGAAGAACGTAAGAACTGGAAGCCAGTGTAAAAAGAAATGGCAGAACGTTGGTCAAGTAATGAGTGTAAGTATTATCTTGAGTTTTAAATGGAATTGCAATTGTTACTGTGATCATCTGTATATGTCCCATCCATCAGAAGCTCACCATGTGGCAAAAATTATATTTTCATCTTTGCAGAAGAAATTGGCCCACAACAAAAGGGAGAGAACTAGAACAGGAGGAGGGCCGCCAAATCTGCACCAACTATCACCCCTGTAACAGAGGGTCGCTGCCTTGCTGAGTCACACCTGCAGAAAAAGAATCAGCTCTGCACAAGCTGGGCCCATACGCGAGGGTGAGGGTCAATCATGAAAATGCATCATTGCCCTTCAAATCAACCTGCTGCTACGCGTGAGACTACTCATTCCACCCATCCTGCCCCCTCCTTTCCTGCCAACCATTTGACTGATCTGTCGTGTTTTGCAGAACAAGAAGATAATCCTGAACATCCTGAAGATCAACAAGAAGATCCAGATGCGTCCGCTCCAGACCAAGGTGGGTAGGGGGAGGAGGGGTCCATGGATGATCTGTGTTCACAGGAGAATGCTGATCGTGATATGGATCAGTCCATGGTACAGGGCATCATTTTGCCAGACACCTCGCTGAGCTCTGCCACAACATTCCTTGGTTTCACACCTTCCGAGGCTGCAGGTCCCAGTGGCGGTGGTGGAATGCAGGTTGTAACACCCAGGGACCCACCGTCCCAGCCTGCGCCTCGCACTGGAGGGGTGCCGCGATGCAGGCCCATGACGAGGGGAAGGAGAAGCCGACCAGTCTCTCCTGAGATGCAGCCTTCATCAGATGTTAATCAGGTTATGTCATTGGGTGAGGAGACCAACGCCCTTACCCGATCACTCATGGCCGTCGTCAGTGGGGTGCGTGATGAGGTTGCAACATTGTCGGGAGAAATATGAGCACTGAGACGGGAACTGAGGGCGGGCATGTCAGAGGGTGTGCAAACGATGGCAGAGGCCATGAGGGAGCTAGCTGCTGCAATAAGGGCACACAGGCCTGACAATCAAATGCCACTCCCACTTCAATCCACATACCAGCCTCTGTTGAGACCCAAACTGGGCCCCCAGCCAGCACCCTCTCCACCATCACCGCCCCTATGAGGAAGTGCACATTCCCCGATATGTGGGTGAGAGATGGATGCAGCCTTTCTTTGCTGTTGTTGTTGTTGTTGTTGTTGAAGTGCATTGTAAACTTTCCAATAAAAGATTTTTTTGCATTAAAACGGAATCATGTTCCATTATCACCACACAACATTTAGGAACAACTGTTAAAAAAAACATCCCTCACACCTACAGTCACGTGTGCCTGCCGCCCCGAGCCCTGGCGGGAGGGCTAGCCGGTGCGTTCTGCAGTCGGCAAGGCAGGACTGCTCTATTTTCAGTAGCTGATTTATCTTTCATTTATTTTTGATGATGTCGTGAAGATGTTGTGCTGAAGTTGTTTTGATGTTGTGCTGATGCTGTGAAGGTGTTTAATGCTTTAGAATCCCCTAAATCACCTCCCCCCGCCACGACCTATGGCTACCTACGCTGATTTCTTAAATGGAGGTAAGATTTTTCTGTGCCGACAAAAGTGGCCACATACACTGGCCTAAGTTAGTTTGGAGGAACTTTTAGCTGGCCAAGTTTGATTCCATGGCCAAAACAGGGGTAAGTGGCTGGTCACGCCCCCTATGGAGAAAAAAAATTAAACGAAAAAAAACCTAACGAACTGACTTACACTGGAGCAAGTTAAATGGGGAAATTTGCGATTTTTAAGTTACTCCAAAAAAAGCTACTTACCCCAAAAAACACGGGGCAACTCCTGGGGAAATTTGAGCGCATGGAGTGCATGTCCACAGATCCCTGAAAGTATCAGGCCAGGTAGATAAGGTGGTTAAAAAGGCATATGGAATGCTTGTCTTTATTAGCCGAGGCATAGAATACAAAAGCAGATGGGTTATGCTTGAACTGTATAAAATACTGGTTAGGCCAATGCTGGAATACTGCGTGCAGTTCTGGTCACCGCATTACAGGAAAGACGTGATTGCACTGGAGTGGGTACAGAGGAGATTTACAAGGATGTTGCCGGGAGTGGAGAATCAAAAGCTATGAGGACAGATTGGATAGGCTGGGTTTGTTTTCCTTGGAACAGAGGAGGCTGAGGGGAGACCTCATTGAGGTGCATAAAATTATGAGGGGCCTAGATATAGTGAATAGAAAGGGCCCATTTCCCTTGGGAGAGGGGTCAACAACCAGGAGACATAAATTTAAAGTAATTGTGTCATGTATGTAATTTTGGGATCACTAGCCACTAGATGGTGTCACTGTTGGAGGCCATAAGGCTGCACCGCACATGTGTGCAGCCCAAGTATAAAAGGCCAGCCATTTTGTATATTAGTCACTTTGAGCCTTAATAAAGCAGAACCAAGGTCATACCTCTTGGAGTTAAGCAGTACTCAGTTTAACAGTTATTGCATACACAACATTTGGCAACAAGGCAACAAGAACCTTTACATGCAAAAATGAGCACAATTGGATTGTTGGAGCGATTTGTGGAAGGAGAAGATTGGGCAGACTTTGTGAGCCGTTTGAGCCAGTTTTTCGTGGCCAACAAAATGGAGGAAGTCGGCGACGCAGATCAGCGCCGGGCGGTGTTCCTCTCGGTTTGCGGTCCAAAAATATATGGTCTGATAAAGAATCTACTCCTGCCTGTGAGTCCAACAGAGAAGACGTATGAAGAATTGTGTACACTGGTACAGGACCACCTTAAGCCAGACGAAGGCATCATCATCTCGAGATACAGATTTTAAATGCATGTTCGTTCAGAGGGCCAGAATACGGCGGAATTCGTTGCCAACCTGAGACGTCGAGCGGGACCGTGTAAGTTCGGGGCTGTCTTGGCAGACATGTTGCGGGACTTCTTTATAATCGGCATCAACCACGAGGTGATCCTGTGTAAACTACTGGCGGTGGAGACATTGGACTTGAACAGGGCCATCACGATCGCTCAGTCATGCATGACGACGGATAGAAATCTAAAGTAAATATCAGTGAAAAATCGCAACTCAGCAAGTACTGTAAATATGACTGATTTGGCGTTTGGCAGAGCGGCACATGGCAGGGCCTACCCGACTGCGTACATGAAACCTGTGGCTGCCCAAAGTCCGCCACCGGGAATGCATCCGATTTCTCCATGTTGGCATTGTCGGGGAAATCACCGGCACCAGCAGTGCCGATTTAGCAATATAGTTGCAAAGGCTGTCTGAGAGTGGGGCATCTCCAGCACAAGTGTCCGCAGATGAGCAAGCGTGCTGCGACACACCACATGGAGGATGATGGTCAGACTAGCGCGGATCCGGATACGCAATCCGAGATACCAGAGGAGGAAGTGTATGGACTGTACTCGTTCCTAACTAAGAACAAACCGATAATGATCAATGTGAACTTTAATGCTGCGCCGGTATCAAGGGAACTGGACACGGGGGCGAGTCAATCGATAATGAGCCAGAGGGCATTTGACAAGCTGTGGGATACTAAGGCTGTGAGGCCCAGGTTGAGTCCAAGTTGCACACGTACACCAAAGAACACATAACGGTGATTGGCAGTGCCACAATTAAAGTGTCGTATGACGGTGCGGTTCACGAGTTACCGCTATGGATTGTCCCAGGCAATGGCCCAACTCTGTTCGGCAGGAACTGGCTTGAAAAAATCAGATGTGATTGGAACGACATCAAGGCGTTGTCGTCGGAGGAAGATACATGTGCCCAAGTACTGAGCAAGTTTCCCTTGCTGTTCGAACCAGACTCTAATGCAAGACCCGTCTATCATAAAGCTCGGGCAGTTCCGTATATGATGAGGGAGAAGGTCGAAATCGAACTGCACAGACTGCAGCGTGAAGAGATCATATCACTGGTTGAATTTAATGAATGGGCCAGCCTCATTGTTCTTGTGTTGAAAAGTGATGGCACAGTCAGAATCTGTGGAGACGACATAGAAACATGGGGCCCAAGTTTCGGGCCGTGCCTAGAACTGTGTAGCCCCGACCTGGACGCCCGTTTTTCATGCCCAAAAGTGCGTCTAAAAAATACCTGCAGATTCTCCGGCTCCCTGCAGGTCCTTTGGAGCTTGGCACGGCGCAGCACGAGCTGTGGGGGGCGGAGCCAGGTCCCTGCGCTGAAATCAGTGCCAGGACCTCTGCACAGGCGCAGTACAGTGAGCGCGCATGTGCAGTAGTTCCAGGCGCCCAAAACTGTGTGGGAGGGGCTCGAAGTACGCAGCCCCTAGCCCTGGCCGAATGGCCTCACTGGGGCAGCGAAGATCAGACAGCACCTCCCTCGTCCAGCTCCTGCTCTGGCTCCAGCTTCCTCCCCTGTTCAGCTGGCTCTCTCAACTCCCCACCACCCCCCGCCCCCAGCTCCCGCTCCAACCCCCCCCCCCCCCAGCTCCCGCTCCGCTCCCCCCACCAGTTCTCGCTCGGAGCCCCCCCCAGCTTCCACTCCAAACCCCCTCCAGCTCCCGCTCCGCTCCCCCCCCCAGCTCCCGCTCCGCTCCCCCCACCAGCTTCCACCCCGACCCCCCTCCAGCTCCCGCTCCGCTCCCCCCCCAGCTCCCACTCCGCTCCCCCCCCCCCCCAGCTCCCGCTCCGACGACCCCCCCCGCCAGCTCCTGCTTCCCCCGGCCACCTACCTTTAACTCCGGTCCGCTCCCTCTTCCTTCCCTCTCCCCTCCCCCCGCCTCCCTCTCCTCTCTCCCCCCCTCCCCCCCTCTCCTCTCCCCCCGCCTCCCTCTCCTCTCTCCCCCCCGCCTTCATCTCCTCTCTCCCCCCTCCCTCCCCTCTCCCCCTCCCTCCCTCTCCCTCCCTCTCCTCTCCCCCTCCCTCCCTCTCTCCCCCTCCTTCCCTCCCGCTCTCTCCCCCTCCCTCTCCTCCCCCTCCCTCCCTCCCTCTCCTCTCTCCCGCCTTCTCCCCTCCCTCCCTCTCCCTTCCCTCCCTCTCACCACCCCTCCCTCTCGCTCCCTCTCCCCACCCCTCCCTCTCCCTCCCTCTCCTCTCCCCCCTCCCTCCCTCGCTCCTCTGCCCCCGCTCCTCCGCCCCTCCTCCTCTCCCCCTCTCCAACCTTCCCTCCCTTACTCACCCCCTCCTCCTCCCTCACTCCCCCCTCCTCCTCCTCCCCCCACCTCTTCCTCCTCCCCCCCCCCCCTCCTCCTCCCCTCGCTGTCAGAAACACGTAGACACTGACAGAGAGAGAGAGAGAGACACTGACACTGACAGACAGAGAGTGAGAGACACACAGACAGACAGAGAGAGAGAGAGACACTGACAGAAACAGGGAGACACACTGGGGGGACACGCTGTTGAAGGATTCCCGGTGCTGCAGTCAGTGAGTAAAACATTTTTTATTGATTGATTTTTTTATTTTTTTAATTTTTTATTAATTTTTTTTGATTGATTTATTGGTTGATTAATTGATGTATTTATCATTTATTATTGATGATGACTCTTTATTTGTAAAACTGAAGTGTTTAATGTTTGTAAACTTCCCTCCCCCCCCCCCACCATTCCCTACGCCTGATTTGTCACCTACGCCTGATTTTCTAAGTGTAGGCAAGGTTTTCTGAGCGTACAAAAATCTATATTTACTCCATTCTAAGTTAGTTTCGAGTAATTTTTCACTGCCTAAACTTTCAAAACGAACGTAAGTGGCCGGACATGACCCTTTTTGAAAAAAAAAATCTGTTCCAAACTGAAACTGTTCCAACTGACTAGAACTGGAGCAAACTAAATGCCGAGAATTGCAATTTCTAAGATACTCCATTCTAAACCAGTTGCTCCAAAAAAACAGGAGCAACTCAGGCCGAAACTTGGGCCCATAGAAACATAGAAAATAGGTGCAGGAGTAGGCCATCCAGCCCATTGAGCCTGCACCACCATTCAATATGATCATGGCTGATCATGCAACTTCAGTACCCCTTTCCGGCTTTCTCTCCATAACCCCTTGATCCCTTTAGCCGTTAGGGCCACATCTAACTCCCTTTTGGATATATCTAACGAACTGGCCTCAATGGGCCGGATGGCCTACTCCTGCACCTATTTTCTATGTTTCTATGGGCCCAAGTTTCAGCCTGAGTTGCTCCTGTTTTTTTGGAGCAACTGGTTTAGAATGGAGTATCTTAGAAATTGCAATTCTCGGCATTTAGTTGGCTCCAGTTCTAGTCAGTTGGAACAGTTTCAGTTTGGAACAGATTTTTTTTTTCAAAAAGGGTCGTGTCCGGCCACTTACGTTCGTTTTGAAAGTTTCTGTGGTAGAGAATTCCACATGCTCACAACTCTCTGAGTGAAGAAGTTTCTCCTCATCTTGGTCCTAAATGGCTTACCCCTTATCCTTAGACTGTGACACCTGGTTCTGGACTTCCCCAACATCGGGAACATTCTTCCTGCATCTAACCTGTCTAAACCAGTCAGAATTTTATATGTTTCTATGAGATCCCCTCTCATTCTTCTAAACTCCATTGAATATAAGCTGCGTCGATCCAGTCGTTCTTCATATGTCAGTCCTCTCATCCCAGGACTCAGTCTGGTGAACTTTTGGTGCACTCCCTCAAAATCAATGCACTTCCTCAGATTAGGAGACCCAAACTGTACACAATATTCAAGGTGTGGCCTCACCAAGGCCCTGTCCATCTGTAATAAGACCTCCCTGGTCCTATTCTCAAATCCTCTCACTATTAAGGCCAACATGCCATTTGCCTTCTTCACCGCCTGCTGTACCTGCATGTCAACTTTCAATGACTGATGTATCATGACACCCAGGTCTTGTTGCACCTCCCCTTTTACTAACCGGTCTATAATTACCCGTTTTCTCTCTCCCTCCTTTTTTAAAACGTGGTGTTACATTAGCTATCCTCCAGTCCATACGAACTGATCCAGAGTCGATAGAATGTTGGAAAATGACTACCAATGCATCCACTATTTCTAGGGCCACTTCCTTAAGTACTCTGGGATGCAGATAATATTCTGCCTTCCTTTTTACCACCAAAGTGGATAACCTCACATTTATCTACATTATACTGCATCTGCCATGTATTTGCGCACTCACCTAACCTGTCCAAGTTGCCCTGCAGCCTCTTAGTATTCTCCTCACAGCTCACACTGCCACTCCGCTTAGTGTCATCTGCAAACTTGGAGATATTACATTCAATTCCTTCATCTAAATCATTAATATCTATTGTAAATAGCTGGGTTCCCAGCACTGAACCTTGCGGTACCCCACTAGTCACTGCCTACCTTTCTGAAAAGGACCCATTTATTCCCACCCTTTGCTTCCTGTCTGCCAACCAGTTCTCTATCTACGTCAGTACATTATCCCCAATACCATGTGCTTTAATTCTGAACACTAATCTCTTGTGTGGGACCTTGTCAAAAGCCTTTTGAAAGACTAAATACACCACATCCACTGGCTCCCCCTTGTCCACTCTATTAGTTACATCCTCAAAAAATTCTAGAGGATTTGTCAAGCATGATTTCCCTTCCATAAGTCCATGCTGACTTGGACCGATCCTGTCACTGCTTTCCAAATGCGCTGCTATTTCATATTTAATAATTGATTCCAACATTTTCACCACCACCGATGTCAGGCTAACCGGTCTATAATTACCTGTTTTCTCTCTCCCTCCTTTTTTAAAATGTGGTGTTACATTAGCTATCCTCCAGTCCATACGAACTGATCCAGAGTCGATAGAATGTTGGAAAATGACTACCAATGCATCCACTATTTCTAGGGCCACTTCCTTAAGTACTCTGGGATGCAGACTGTCAGGCCCTGGGGATTTATTGGCCTTCAATCCCATCAATTTTCTTAACACAATTTGCTGACTAATAAAGATTTCCTTTAGCTCCTCCTTCTCGCTAGACCTTCGGTCCCCTAGTATTTCTGGAAGGTTATTTGTGTCTTCCTTAGTGAAGACAGAACCAAAGTAGTTCAATTGGCCTGCCATTTCTTTGTTCCCCATTATAGATTTGCCTGATTTTGAGTGTAAGGGACCCACATTTGTCTTCACTAATCTTTTTCTCTTCACATATCTGTAGATGCTTTTGCAGTCAGTTTTTATGTTCCCTGCAAGATTACTCTCATATTCAATTTTCCCCCTCCTAATTAAACCCTTTGTCCTCCTCTGCTGAATTCTAAATTTCTCCCAGTCCTCAGGTTTGCTGCTATTTTAGGTCACTTTATATGCCTCTTCCTTGGATTTAACTATATCCCTAATTTCCCTTGTAAGCCACGGTTGAGCCACCTTCCCAGTTTTATTTTTACGCCAGACAGGGATGGACAATTGTTGAAGTTCATCCATGTGATCTTTAAATATCTGCCATTGCCTTTCCACTGTCAACCCTTTAAGTATCATTCGCCAGTCTATCCTAGCCAATTCACGTCTCGTACCGTCGAAGTTACCTTTCTTTAAGTTCAGGACTCTAGTCTCTGAATTAACTGTTTCACTCTCCATCTTAATGAAGAATTCTACCATATTATGGTCACTCTTCCCAAGGGGCCTCGCACAACAAGAGTGCTAATTAATCCTCTCTCATTACACAACACCCAGTCTAGGATGACCAGCTCTCTAGTTGGTTCCTCAACATACTGGTCTCGAAAATCATCCCTTATACACTCCAGGAAATCCTCCTCCACCGTATTGCTACCAATTTGTTTAGCCCAATCTATATGTAGATTAAATTCACCCCTGATAACTGCTGTATCTTTATTGCACGCATCCCTAATTTCTTGTTTGATGCTATCCCCAACTCACTATGACTGTTTGGTGGTCTGTACACAACTCTCATTAGCGTTTTCTGCCCTTTGGTTTTCCGCAGCTCTACCCATACAGATTTCACATCATCCATGCTAATGTCCTTCCTTACTATTGCGTTAATCTCCTCTTTAACCAGCAACGCTACCCCACCTCCTTTTCCTTTCAGTCTATCTTTCCTGAATATTGAATACCCCTGGATGTTCAGTTCCCAGCCTTGGTCACCCTGGAGCCATGTCTCCGTAATCCCAATTATATCATAGCCGTTAACAGCTATCTGCCTCACATTGAGACACAGAGCCTTCAGGCTTGTTTTTTTAACACTCTTTGTCCTTTTAGAATTATGTTGTAATGTGGCCCTTTTTGATTTTTACCTTTGATTTTTCTGGCCTCGACTTCTACTTTTCTCCTTAACACCTTTTGCTTCTGACCCCATTTTACTTCCCTCTGTCTCCCTGCATAGGTTCCCATCCCCTTGCCCTATTAATTTAAATCCTCCCCAACAGCACTAGCAAACACTCCCCCTAGGACTGCAAGGCTACGATCAACAGGGTTTCAAAACAGGATCAGTACCCGTTACCGAAAGCTGATGACTTGTTTGCAACACTAGCCATGGGGAAGTCATTCACCAAACTGGACTTGACGTCAGCCTACATGATACAGGAGCTAGTCAAGACGTCAAAGAGACTTATATGCATTAACACGCATAAAGGACTGTTTATTTAACACAGGTGCCCTTTTGGAATTCGCTCGGCTGCAGCAATATTTCAGAAGAACATGGAGAGTCTACTGAAGTCCATTCCCAGAACCGTCATGTTCCAAGATGACATCCTGATCACAGGTCCAAGGAATATCTGAGCAATCTGGAAGAGGTTCTACATTGTCTGGACAAAGTGGGACTCAGACTGAAACGCTCAAAGTGCGTCTTCATGGCACCAGAGGTCGAATTCCTGGGGAGGAAAATTGCTGCTGACGCCATCAGGCCCACGGACTCGAAAACCAAGGCCATCAAGAATGCACCCAAGCACAGAATGTGACGGAGCTGCGTTCTTTCTTGGTCTACTCAACTACTTCGGTAACTTCCTTTCTAAATAGAGCACCTTATTAGAACCACTACACATGCTGCTAAATAAAGGCAACAACTGGGTGTGGGGTGCATCTCAAGACAGAGCTTTTGAGAAAGCCACTAATCTGCTTTGCTCTAACAAACTGCTGGTGTATTATGACCCATGTAAACGTTTAGTATTGGCCTGTGATGCTTCAGCATATGAAATTGGTTGCGTACTCCAACAAGCTAATGAGTCGGGTAAACTTCAACCAGTCGCAGATGCTTCAAAAAAGTTTGTCTAAAGTGGAAAGAGCCTACAACATGGTAGAGAAAGAAGCACTAGCCTGTGTGTATGGGGTTAAAAAAGATCAGCACCTGTTTGGTCTTCGGTTTGAACTTGACACAGATCACAAGCCGCTCATTTCACTGTTCTCTGAAAACAAAGGTATCAATACTAATGCTTCATCCCGCATCCAGAGGTGGGCACTGACATTATCCACTTATGATTATGTCATTCGCCATAGACCTGGCACCGAGAATTGTGCCAATGCTTTGAGCCGTCTGCCGTTGCCCACACCGGAGTTGGAAACGCCACAACCGGTGGACCTATTGTTAGTTATGGATGCTTTTGAGAGTGAAGGAACCCCTGTCACAGCTCAACAAGTTAAGACCAAGACCAGCCAGGATCCGATTTTATCGGTGGTGAAGAGTTGCATCCTCAAAGGTGATTGGTCTGCCATACCCAAGCAAATGTGCGAGGAGACCAAACCTTACATTTGTCGCAAAGACGAACTGTCTATTCAGCTGGATTGTATACAGTGGGGCAATCGTGTTGTTATGCCCAAGAAAGGGAGAGAGAAATTTGTACATAGCACACATCCAGGCATTGTAATGATGAAAACCATTGCCAGGTCTCATGTATGGTGGCCGGAAATTGACTTTGAGCTGGAATCATGTGTGCATCAGTGCAATACTTACATGCAGCTCAGCAAAGCACCAGCGGAATCGCCGCTGAGTCCGTGGTCATGGCCGTGCAAACCATGGTCCAGGATCCACATAGACTTTGCAGGTCCCTTCCTGGGGAAAATGTTTTTAATTGTGGTGGATGCATATTCGAAATGGATAGAGTGTATAATCATGTCATCCAGCACATCCACATTTACCATTGAGAATTTCAGTGTCATATTCGCAACACATAGTCTGCCTGACATCGTTGTTAACGACAAGGGATTGTGCTTCACCAGTCAGGAGTTTCAAGAGTTCATGAAACTCAATGGTATCAAACATGTAAGGTCGGCACTGTTCAAACCCTCATCCAATGGGCAACAGAGTATTTATTGTCAGGCTCAAAAGCGGGCAAACATGCAGGGAACATATGCATCAGACAAAGCTGCGGCATACAGATGAACCGGAACAGTCGGAGGACGAGACAATTGACGACCAACCAACCTACCCCCAGTCATCAGAGGACTCAGTGGTCATCAGTGAATCGGGACTTTCAATCACTGACATGGTCAATGCCACTCCCGCCAGGTCAGCCACCCAGCCACCAGTCACAACAGACTCTGAACACTCACCCAAGGCTGGAGTTGAACTGAGACGGTCAACACGGGAGCGTAAAACACCGGACCGTCTCAATTTGTAAAAGACTGTGTTAATATCTCAGAGTGGGGTATTGTCATGTATGTACTTTTGAGATCACTAACCACTAGATGGCGTCACTGTTGGAGGCCATTGGGTTGCATGCACGTGTGTGCAGCCCAGGTATAAAAGGCCAGCCATTTGGTATATTAGTCACTTTGGGCCTTATTAAAGCAGAACCAAGGTCATACCTCTTGGAGTTAAACAGTACACAGACTAACTGTTATTGCATACACAACAAATTGGTAGAAGGTTTAGAGGGGATTTGATGGGAAATGTCTTCACGCAGAGGGTTGTGGGCATCTGGAACTCACTGCCTGAAAGGGTGGTAGAGGCAGGAACCCTCACCACATTTAAAAAGTACTTGGATGTACACTTGAAGTGCCGTAACCTGCAGGACCTAGAGCTGGAAAGTGGGATTTGGCTAGACAGCCTCTTGTTGGCCAGCATGGACACGATGGGCTGAAATGGCCTCCTTCTGTGCTGTAAACTTCTATGATTCTATGATTCTATGAAACAGAGAATTGGGATAAATTCAGGTTGGCAAACTGTAACTAGTGGGCTGCCACAGGTATCAGTTCTGGGGCCTCAACTATTTACAGTCTATGTTAATGACGTGGATGAAGGGAACGAGTGTAATGTATCCAAATTTGCTGACGATACAAAGATAGGTGGGAAAGCAAGTTGTGAAGAGAACACAAAGAATCTGCATAGGTTAAATGAGTGGGCAAACATTTGGCAGATGGATTATAATGTGGGAAAATGTGAGGTTATCCACTTTGGCAGCAAGAATAAAAAAGCAAATTATTATTTAAATGGAGGAAGTCTGGGGAGTCCCTGTACTTCAACCACAAAAAATTAGCATGCAGGTACAGCAAGTAATTAGGGGCCATAGTTTCATATGGATCGTTCATTTAAGATGGAGATGAGGAGGAATTTCTTCTCTCACAGGTTCATGAATCTTTGGAATTATCTACCCAAGAGAGCTGTGGAGGCTGGGTCATTGAATATATTTAAGGTGCAGATAGATAGATTTTTGAACGATAGGGGAATCAAGACTTATGGGGAGCAGTCGGGGAAGTGGAGCTGAGGCCAGGATCAGATCAGCCATGATCTTATTGAATGGCAGGGCAGGCTCAAGGGGCCAAATGACCTATTCATGCTCCTATTTCTTATGTAAGCATAACCTCCCTGCTCTTGTACTTCATGCCTCAGCTAAAAATGTCAAGTATACCTCCCCCCAGTTACTATGCCCCCCTGGTTGTTGACCCCTCTCCCAAGGGAAACAGATCCTTCCTGTCGTGTATGTAGTCACCCTTAGTAAATGACTCCACGAGGCAGGGTATGATACTAGAACTGTGTAGACCTGTAGTTCTTTATTTGCAGCTCCTCGAGTGAGGGACACCAAGCTGTGAGCTCTTTTTTATATTGGGTTACCTGCAGTGTGCAGGTAACCCTTAGGTCTCCAACAGTAGCACCCTCTGGTGTACAGAGAAGATGTGTACAGTTTAAGGGTACATTCAGTGTTGCATAACAATGTTACAGACATCACACAGTAAACAGGCTTGCATATACAACAACACTCCCCCCTAAGCATTTTTCATATCCTTATTGTCATGACCAGGGGAGGTGATCAGTGGTGGGCTATGGGAGGTTGTGGTGAGGGTTGTGTGGGTGCCAGGTGTGACCCCTGTGCTTGAGGCTGGCCTCGTACGTTTCCCCTCCCTCACACACAGACCATGTGGGTGTTACTGTTGTGGGATCCCTCAGAGGGGTAGTCACAGCAACAGTGGGTGGTGTGTATACACTTGATATGGGTAGTTGTGGGGTGGTGGGCAGGGCCACAGGGCTGGGTGGGCTCCTTGTCCACCAATTGGGATGAGGGTCAGGTCATCCCAGGGTTTGCCCTGGTGTTGGCCCTGGTGGCCAGGGGTTGTAGGGCTAGTCTGGTGCAGGTTGCCTTCGTGGTGGCTGGGCTGCCCATTGACCACTGTGTGTGTGTCCTGCAAGGGGCATCACATTCGTTCCAAAGGTCCAGGCTACATGGTCAGGTAGCCTGCTGGACCTGGGGGTCTCCCACAGGGGGATTCCATTGGCATCAGCATGGTCCCTGTAGGACCCAATGTCCATTGGCAGTGTCCTACCGGTATACTTGACACCTTGGCTCTGATCACACATAGTCGAGCCTGCGTTGTAAATTCTAGCATTTGCATCACTTTTGGGTGTCCTGTTTTCAACAGACATGGTTACATTAGGCATTTCAAACTCTCTATCATAATTGTTAAGCATAGTAAACTTGTTCTTAACCTTACTGACACCTGCATTCATCTCATTAATCACATTAGGTAAACCATGATCACAATTCATGGTTACATTGCATACATTTTCATTCTTGCACCCTTTAATTGCATCTTTAGCTTTAAAGTCCTTGTCCTCAAATAGTTGAAACTGTTCCTTTAAATGTCTTTGGTTATCGGTCGCCTTTAAGGGAGCTGTTATATATGTGGACTTGTATTTACTCTGTACAGCCACCAGGGGGCGCATTCCCCGGAGTCCCAAGGGATCCCATAATCCCTTGGGAGCGCAAGTATTTAAGAAGGCTTCATAGGTTGGAGAGGCACTCTGGAGACCTGCAATAAAAGACTAAGGTCACACTTTACTTTGAGCTCACAGTGTTCAGTCTGACTCTTTCTCCATACACAACAACTGGCGACGAGATACAGATAGCAAACCCAAAGTTGCAGAGAACAGTAGGCATCCTGGAGAAATTTTAGGAGGGAGATGATTGGGAAACTTTTGTGGAGTGACTCGACCAATACTTCGTGGCCAATGAGCTAAATGGGGAAGAGAGCGCTGCCAAACGTAGAGCGATCCTCCTCACCGTCTGTGGGGCACCAGCGTATGGCCTCATGAAGAATCTGCCCACTCCAGCGAAACCCACGGAGAAATCGTACGATGATTTGTGCACACTGGTCCGAGAGCATTTGAACCCGAAGGAAAGCGTTCTGATGGCGAGGTACCGGTTCTACACCTACAAAAGGTCGGAAGGCCAGGAAGTGGCGAGTTATGTCGCCGAGCTGAGACGCCTTGCAGGACATTGTGAATTTGAAGGACATTTGGAGTATATCCTCAGAGACTTTTTCGTACTTGGCAAGCTTTTGACTGTAGAGACCCCGACCTTGAGTAAGACAATAGCGATAGCCCAGGCGTTCATTGCCACCAGTGACAATACAAAGCAAATCTCTTAGCACACAAGTGTTGCTACAAGCACTGTGGACAAAGTGATGTTGTTTGCGAATCGTAACGTACAGGGCAGGTCACAAATACCTGCAGCTACACGTCCACAGATGTCTCAGAGTCCACCATCAAGGGTGATGAATGCAAGGCCATTAACACCTTGTTGGTGCTGTGTGGGTGATCATCATTTCCATTCATGCCGATTCAAAGAGTACATTTGCAAGGGCTGTGGAACAATGGGACACCTCCAACGAGTGTGTAGGTGAGCTGCTAAACCTGTTAAACCTGCAAACCACCACATTGCAGAGGAGGACAGATCCACGGAGGATCACTACAAACCAGAGCCTCAGAGAGAGGAGGCAGAGGTACATGGGGTGCACACATTCACCACGAATTGTCCCCCGATAATGCTGAATGTTGAACTAAATGGACTCCCGGTGTCAATGGTGCTGGACATGGGCGCGAGCCAGTCCATCATGGGCAAAAAGACTTTCGAAAGGTTGTGGTGCAACAAGGCCTCAAGGCCAGCCTTAACTCCAGTTCGCATGAGACTAAGAACTTACACTAAAGAACTGATTCCTGTAATCGGCAGTGCTACCGTAAAGGTCTCCTACAATGGAGCGGTGCACAAGTTACCACTCTGGGTGGTACCGGGCAATAGTCCCATGCTTCTCGGCAGGAGCTGGCTGGAAAAAATACGCTGGAACTGGGACGACGTCCGAGAACTATAGCCCGCTGATCACACTTCGTGTGCCCAGGATTTAAACAAATTTCCTTTGCTGTTCGAACCAGGCATCAGGAAATTCCAAGGAGCAAAAGTGCAGATCCACCTAATTCCAGGGGCGCGACCCATCCATCACAAGGCGAGAGCAGTGCCGTACATGATGAGAGAAAGGGTAGAGATCGAGCTAGACCGGCTGCAATGAGAAGGCATCATTTCACCGATCGAGTTCAGCGAGTGGGCCAGTCCTATTGTCCCTGTCCTCAAGGGAGACGGCACCGTCAGAATCTGTGGCGATTTCAAAGTAACTATCAATCATTTCTCCCTGCAGGACTAATACCCACTACCAAAGGCCGATGATCTCTTTGCAACGCTGGCGGGAGGAAAGACGTTCACGAAGCTGGATCTGATTTCAGCCTACATGACGCCGGAGCTGGAGGAATCATCGAGGCCCCCAGCTGCATCAACACGCACAAAGGTCTTTTTATTTATAACAGATGCCTGTTTGGAATCCGATCAGAGGCGGCAATATTCCAGAGAAACATGGAAAGTTTACTGAAGTCGGTCCCACACACCGTGATCTTCCAGGCCGACATCTTGGTCACAGTCAAGTACCTACAGAACCTGGAGGACGTTCTTAGTCAAATCAACCGCGTGGGGCTCAGGTTAAAATGCTCGAAATGCGTTTTCCTGACGCCTGAAGTGGAGTTCCTGGGAAGGAAGATTGCGGCGGATGGCATCAGGCCCACCAACGCAAAGACGGAGGCAATCGAGAATGCACCGAGGCCACAGAACGTGACAGAGCTGCGGTCATTTCTGGGACTCTTGAACTACTTTGGTAACTTCTTACCGGGTTTCAGCACCCTGCTAGAACCACTACATGTCTTACTACATTAAGGGGGCGAATGGGTTTGGGGCAAAAGCCAAGAAAATGCCTTTGTAAAAGCGAGAAAATTGTTATGTTCAAACAAATTGCTTGTGTTGTATGATCCATGTAAGCATTTGGTACTAGCATGTGATGCGTCGTCATATAGCGTCGAGTGTGTATTGCAACAAGCTAATGATTTCGGGAAACTGCAACCAGTTGCTTATGCATCCAGCACTCTGTCTAAGGCCAAGAGAGCCTACAGCATGATTGAAAAAGAAGCATTAGCATGTGTCTATGGGGGCAAAGAAAATGCATCAATACCTGCTGGGCTAAAATTCAAATTGGAAACTGACCATAAGCCACTTATATCCCTTTTTTCCCAGAGTAATGGGATAAATACCAACACATCGGCCCGCATCCAGAGATGGGTGCTCACGTTGTTTGCATATAACTACGCCATCCGCCACAGGCCAGGCACAGAAAACTGCGCCGATGCTCTCAGTAGGCTGCCATTGCCCACCATGGGGGTGGAAATGGCACAGCCCACAGATCTAACCATAGTTATGGAAGCATTTGAGAGTGAGCAATCACCCGTCACTGCCCGGCAGATCAAAACCTGGACAAGCCAGGACCCCTTATTGTCTCTAGTCAAAAGCTGTGTGCTTCACGGGAGCTGGTCCAGTGTCCCAGTGGAAATGCAGGAAGAGATAAAGCCGTTCCAGCGGCGCAAAGATGAAATGTCGATACAGGCAGACTGCCTTCTGTGGGGCAATCGAGTAGTGGTCTCCAAGAAGGGCAGAGACACCTTCATCAATGATCTCCACAGTACCCACCCAGGCATCATAATGATGAAAGCGATAGCCAGATCCCACATGTGGTGGCCCGGTATCGATGCGGACTTAGAGTCCTGCGTTCACAGATGTAATACGTGCTCGCAGTTAAACAATGTACCCAGGGAGGCGCCGCTAAGTTTATGGTCTTGGCCCTCCAAACCGTGGTCTAGGGTACACGTCGACAATGCAGGTCCGTTCTTGGGTAAAATGTTCCTTGTCGTTGTAGACACGTACTCCAAGTGGATTGAATGTGAGATAATGTCAGCTAGCACGTCCGCTGCCACCACTGAAAGCCTGCGGGCCATGTTTGCCACACACGACTTACCCGATGTCCTGGTGAGTGACAACGGTTCATGTTTTACCAGTGCTGAGTTCAAAGAATTCATGACACGTAACGGGATCAAACATGTCACATCTGCCCCGTTTAAACCAGCGTCCAATGGTCAGGCAGAGAGAGCAATGCAAACCATCAAACAAGGCTTGAAGAGGGTAACTGAAGGCTCCCTGCAGACTCGCCTATCCAAAGTCCTGCTTAGTTACCGCACCAGACCACACTCACTCACTGGGATCCAACCTGCTGAACTGCTCATGAAAAGAGCACTTAAGACAAGGCTCTCGTTAGTTCATCCTGATCTACATCAACAGGTAGAGAGCAGGTGGCTTCAACAAAGTGCATACCATGATAGTGCAAATGTGTCATGTGAGATTGAAGTCAATGATCCTATATTTGTATAAAATTATGGACAAGGTCCCAAGTGGCTTCCCGGCACTGCCGTGGCCAAAGAGGGGAGCAGGGTGTTTCGGGTCAAACTTTCAAATGTACTCATTCACCGGAATCACTTGGACCAAATCAAACTCAGATTCACGGACTACCCTGATCTACCCACCTTGGACCCTACCTTTTTTGATCCCCCAGCACACACACCAGTGGCAACCAACACCACGGTTGACCACGAAGCAGAACCCATCATCCACGGCCCAATACACCAGGCAGCCCAGCAAGGCTAGCCGCACAGCAGCCCAGCGAAGGCCCAACAAATGATTCAACAGCACCAGCTTTCACACCGAGACGATCAACCAGGGCAAGAAGGGCCCCAGATCGACTCACATTGTAAATAGTTACACGATTGACTTTGGCGGGGAATGCAGTTATATATGTGAACTTGTATTTACTCTGTACAGCCACCAGAGGGCTCATTCCCCAGAGTCCCAAGGGATCCCATAACCTCTTGGGAGCACAGGTATTTAAGAAGGCTTCACAGGTTGGACAGGCACTCTGGAGACCTAAGTAATAAAAGACTACGATCACACTTTACTTTGAGCTCACATTGTTCAGTCTGACTCTTTCTCCATACACAACAGGAGCCTCCCAATCCGACTGGCTGCTCGGTGCCACATGTTGCTCCTCCAACGCTGCCCCCTCGTGGTATGTCCGTGGTCATTTTGATTACAGGTTCTGCTCCTGCAGGTGCGGCCGCTATCTTCTGGCTCTCCTTTAGGTAGGCTGTGGTGGTCTTTTCTTCCACAGGTTTGACCTTGGATGTCAGGAATCCACTTGTTTCGATGATGTTCACCAGTTGGAGTCATGCCCCGGCCCGGAAAGTGGAGTTTGGATCCTCGGTCCTGGAAATTTCGCCGTGATGTTGTGGAGTCGTTGCCACGCCGTCAAGCTGGATAGTGGGATCTCCAGATGCAGCGATGGATCCATGCTCGATGTCGATTGCCAGAGCCCAGAGTCCGTCACCACTTTGCCTGATGTGGACCGGGTTCATCCAATTCCTGCCCAGCAGCATGGGACCGTCGCGGGCTACGATCCACAGCGAGAGTTTGTTCTGGGAGACCTGGACATCTGTGCTGCCAATGATTTGGATTTTACCCTTGTTGTAGGTGAGGAGCTGCACCTGGAGAGGAGACAGTTTTGGTCGATTGGCAGGATTTATCCAAAGTTTTTCAAAGTGGCTCGCCCCGTGTCGATTTCCATTGATACTGGGACCCCGTCGATGTCCACTTCCATCGTCCATGGAGAACTTTCGGTGGAGCAGGTATTAATTCCGTACTCTTCTGACCAGGGTTTGAGCAACTTCACCTTCATCTGTGTCGGAGCCCCGGTGATCAGCCAACTCATCAGAGACGCGGTGAGTACAGCTTTTTCTGCACATTCTTTGGAGGTGTCCTTTCTCTTTGCAGCCTTTGCATGTATAGTCTTTGTAGCGGCACTGGTGGGCCCTGTGGTTTCCTCCACAGCACCAGCATGGGGCCATCCGGTTTGCCCCATGTAGCGGACTCAGGTTTGCTGAACTCGGGGCAGCCTTCCTGCCTTTCAAAGTATTTATGCGGTGCACTGCGCTCGCCGGTTTAGAGTCCTGGGTCAGTATTCGCTTGGAGTCGCCGGCCGAAACCATGTAGGCCTGGCTCACTTGAATTGCTTCCTGCAGGGCGACCGTGATGTCAGCAGAAAGCAACTTGTGCAGGAGGCCCTCGTGGCCAATTCCAATGACAAATATGTCCCTTGGTGCTTCATTTAGGTGGTCTCCAAAATCACACGGTGCAGCTAGTCTTCTTAAGTGTGCAGCATACTTAGTAATTTCTTGGCCCTCAGGTCGCCGGTAAGTGTAGAACCGGTGCCTGGCTATGAGGATGCTTTCTTTCAGTTCTAGTTGTTGCTGTGTGAGTTTTACAAGTTCCTCATAGCTTTTGGTGGTTGTCTTCGCTGGGGCTAGCAAGTCCCTGACAAGACCATGGATGGAGGGCCCACAACTGCTAAGCAGGATGGCCCTGCGCTTGTTCGGTCGTGTAGCCGGTGTGTTTCCATCCAGGCTGTTGGCTATAAAGAAGTGTTCCAATCTTTCTACGAAAGCATCCCAATCTTCCCCCACTTTAAATTGCTGAAAGTTGCTGAGGTTAGACATGTTGAGCGTGTAGTTCGTGACCTCATATCCTCATCGCCAGTTGTAGTGTATGTAGACACCCTTAAATGACTCCATGAGGCAGGGTATGATACTAGAACTGTGTAGACCTGTAGTCTTTTATTTGCAGCTCCTCGAGTGAGGACACCAAACTGTGAGCTCCTTTTTATACTGGGTTTTCTGTGCAGTGTGCAGGTAACCCTTGAGTCTCCAACAGCAGCACCCTCTGGTGTGCAGGTAAGGTGTGTACAGTGTAAGGGTACATTCAGTGTTGCATAACAGTGTTACAGACATCACACAGTAAACAGGCATGCATATACAACAACACTTCCTATCCACTCTATCCAGGCCCCTCAAATCAAGTCTCCCCTCAGCCTCCTCTTTTCCAAAGAAAACAGATCCAGCATCTCCAATCTTTCCTCGTAGCCCAAATTCTCCAGTCCAGGCAACATTCTTGTAAATCTCCTCTGCACCCTTTCCAGTGCAATCACATTCTGTAATGTGGTGACCAGAACTGCACACAGTATTCCAGCTGTAGCCTAACCTGTATTTTCTACAGTTCAAGCATAATGTCCTTGCTCTTGTATTCCATGCCTCGACTAATAAAGATAAATATTCCATATGCCTTCTTAACCACCTTATCTATCTGGCCTGCTACCTTCAGGGATCTGTGGACATGAACTCCAAGGTCTCTGTTCCTCTACACTTCTCAGTGTCCTACCATTTAATATGTATTCACTTACCCTTGTTAGCCCTCCCCAAATGCATTACCTCACACTTCTCCAGATTGAATTCCATTTGCCACTGTTCTGCCCACATGACCAGTTCATTGATATTTTCTTGCCGTCTTCATTATCAATCACACAGCCAATTTTTGTATCATCTGCAAAATTCTTAATCATACCCCCACATTCAAGTCTAAATCATTGATATATATATCACAAAAGGCAAGCGACCGAGTACTGAAACAGGTTGACCAAATTGGGCCTGAGAGTTGATCTTATTGAAACACTGGAAACAGCCTTCCAGTCACAAAAACACCCATCAACCATTACCCTTTTGTCATGTATGTACATGCTGTTTGTAGCCACCAGATGGTGTCATTGTTGGAGGCCACTGAGCAGCGTGCACATGGTACTGCTCGGGTATAAAAGGCCAGCCATTTTGTGAGTCAGACACTTTAGGACTAAATAAAGCACAGGCAAGGTTGTACTTTGCTTAGTTAAACAGTACTCAGTTTGAATCTTTATTGCATACATAACATTTGGCGACAAGAATACAAGAACTTTTTGATACGTCCTTACTATACAGTATAAATGCACACGAGGCCCATGCTTGAGAGAAGGTCAGTCTGTGACCTGTCCTTTATTCCATAGCACTCAAGTGATGAAGGTGGGTGGAGCTTCCCCTTTTATACCAGAAGGCCCAGGTTAGGAGTTCTCCCAAAAGTTCACCACCTAGTGGTCATTGTTCTCACAGTGTACAACTTGTCAGTTTATACATGGGTTACAATGCTAGTTGAATACATGACACTTTTGTTTGCAAAATGAGCACGATTGGATTTTTAGAGCGATTCGTGGAGGGAGAAGATTGGGCAGACTTCGTGGCCAACAAAATTTAAAGGGGTCGACGATGCAGATCGGCACTGGGCCGTGTTCCTCACTGTGTGCGGTTCAAAGATCTACGGTCTGAAAAAGAATCTACTCATGCCTAGTGATCCAACAGAGAAAACGTATGAGGAGTGTGTACATTGGTACGGGAGCACCTCAAGCCAGACGACAGCATCATCATCTCGAGATACAAGTTTTATACACACGTTCGATCGGAGGGCCAGAGCATGGCAGAATTCGTTGCCGACCTGAGACGTCTAGCGGGACCGTGCAAGTTCGGGACGGTGTTGGCAGACCTGCTGCGGGACTTCTTTGTTATCGGTATCAACCACGAGGTGATCCTGCGCAAACTTCTGGCGGTGGAGGAGTTGGATTTAAAAAGGGCCATCCAGATTGCTCAATCGTGTATGACGACGGACAGGAGTCTAAAGCAAATATCGGTGAAGAACCGAACCTCGGCAAGTACTGGAAGTGCGATTGATTCGGCGTTCGGCAGAGCGGCACATGGCAGGGCCTATCCGGCTGCGTTCGCGAAACCTGTGGCTGCACAAAGTCCGTCAGCAGGAATGTATTCGATTTCTCCATGTTGGCGTTGTGGGGAAAATCATCGGCACCAGCCGTGACACACCACGTGGAGGATGAGAGTCAGACTATCTCGGATCCAGATACGCAATCCGAGATGCCAGAGGAGGAAATGTATGGACTGTTTTCGTTCATAACCAAGAATAAACCAATTTTGATTAATGTGAAGTTTAACAGAATGGAACTGGACACAGGGGCGAGTCAATCGATCATGAAAGAGACGGCATTTAATAAGCTGTGGGATACTAAGACTATGGGGCCCAAGCTGAGCCCTGTTAACGCCAAGCTGTGCACATACACCAAAGAACTGATAAAGGTGATTGGCAGTGCACAAATTAATGTGTTGTACAACGGTGCGGTTCACGAGTTACTGCTGTGAATTGTTCCAGGCAATGGCCCAACGCTGCTCGGCAGGAGCTGGTTGGAGAAAATCAGATGCGACTGGAACGACATAAAGACGTTGTCGTTGGAGGAAGATACATGTGCCCAAGTATTGAGCAAGTTCCCCTCGCTGTTCGAACCGGGTATCGGCAACTTCACGGGAGCCACGGGAACTCCACGTGGACTCAGATGCAGGACCCGTCCATCATAAAGCTCGGGCAGTGCCGTATATGGTGAGGGAGAAGGTCGAAATTGAACTGGACAGACTCCAGCGTGAAGGGATCATATCACCGGTCGAATTTAATGAATGGGCCAGCCCCATTGTTCCTGTGCTGAAAAGTGATGGCACAGTCAGAATCTACGGAGACTACAAGGCTACGATCAACAGGGTTTCGAAACAAGATCAGTACCCGTTACCGAAGGCTGATGACTTGTTTGCGACACTAGCCAGAGGGAAGTCGTTCACAAAACTGGACTTGACGTCGGCCTATACGACGCAGGAGTTGGTGGAGACATCGAAGAGACTTATGTGCATTAACATGCTCAAAGGACTGTTTATTTACCACAGGTGCCCGTTTGGAATTCGCTCGGCTGCAGCAATATTCCAGAGAAATATGGAAAGTCTACCGAAGTATGCTCCCAGAACCGTCGTGTTCCAAGATGACATCCTGATCACTTATCATGACTCCAAGGAACATCTGAACAACCTGCGTTTGGACAGAGTGGGACTCAGACTTAAACGCTCGAAGTGCGTCTTCATGGCACCGGAGGTCGAATTCCTCGAGAGGAAAATCGCCGCTGATGGCATCAGACTTACTGACATGAAAACCAATGCCATCAAGAATGCACCCAAGCCACAGAACGTGATGGAGCTGCATTCGTTCCTGGGTCTACTCAACTACTTTGGTAACTTCCTACCTAAATTGAGCACCTTACTTGAACCATTACACATGCTATTGAGAAAAGGTGACAACTGGGTATGGGGCACATTGCAAGACAGAGCTTTCGAGAAAGCCACCAATCTGCTTTGCTTGAACAAGCTGCTGGTACATTATGACCCATGTAAACATTTAGTTTTGGCCTGTGACGCATTGTCATATGGAATTGGTTGCGTGTTACAAGCCAATGAGTCGGGGAAACTTCAACCTGTCGCGTATGCATCTAAAAGTTTGTCTAAATCAGAAAGAGCCTACAGTATGGTAGAAAAAGAAGCTTTAGTGTGTGTATGGTGTTAAAAAATTGCATCAATACCTGTTCAGTCTGAGGTTCGAATTAAAGACCGATCACAAGCCGCTCATTTCGTTGTTTTCCAAGAGCAAAGGTATCAATTCCAACGCTTCAGCCCGCATCCAAAGGCGGGTGCTAATATTATCTGCCTATGATTATGTCATTCGCCACAGATCTGGCACAGAGAATTGTGCCGATGCTTTGAGCCGGTTGCTGTTGCCCACACCGGAGGTGGAAACGCCACAACCGGCAGATTTATGTTAATCAAAGATGCTTTTGAGAGTGAAAGTACCCCTGTCACGGCTCAACACGTTAAGACCTGGACCAGCCAGGACCCAATATTATCAGTGGTAAAGGGTTGCATCCTCAAAGGCGATTGGTCTGCCATACCTAAGCAAATGTGCGAGGAGGCCAAGCCGTACATTCGTCGCAAGGACGAACTGTCTATTCAAGCAGATTGCATACTGTGGGGCAATCATAGAAACATAGAAACATAGAATATAGTTGCAGGAGTAGGCCATTCAGCCCTTCTAGCCTGCACCACCATTCAATGAGTTCATGGCTGAACATGCAACTTCACTACCCCATTCCTGCTTTCTCGCCATACCCCTTGATCCCCCTAGTAGTAAGGACTTCATCTAACTCCTTTTTGAATATATTTAGTGAATTGGCCTCAACAACTTTCTGTGGTAGAGAATTCCACAGGTTCACCACTCTCTGGGTGAAGATGTTTCTCCTCATCTCGGTCCTAAGTGGCTTACCCCTTATCCTTAGACTGTGACCCCTGGTTCTGGACTTCCCCAACATTGGGAACATTCTTCCTGCATCGAACCTGTCTAAACCCATCAGAATTTTAAACGTTTCTATGAGGTCCCCTCTCATTCTTCTGAACTCCAGTGAATACAAGCCCAGTTGATCCAGTCTTTCTTGATAGGTCAGTCCCACCATCCCAGGAATCAGTCTGGTGAACCTTCGCTACACTCCCTCAATAGCAAGAATGTCCTTCCTCAGGTTAGGAGACCAAAACTGTACACAATACTCCAGGTGTGGCCTCACCAAGGCCCTGTACAACTGTAGCAACACCTCCCTGCCCCTGTACTCAAATCCCCTCGCTATGAAGGCCAACATGCCATTTGCTTTCTTAACCGCCTGCTGTACCTGCATGCCAACCTTCAATGACTGATGTACCATGACACCCAGGTCTCGTTGCACCTCCCCTTTTCCTAATCTGTCACCATTCAGATAATAGTCTGTCTCTCTGTTTTTACCACCAAAGTGGATAACCTCACATTTATCCACATTATACTTCATCTGCCATGCATTTGCCCACTCACCTAACCTATCCAAGTCGCTCTGCAGCCTCATAGCATCCTCCTCGCAGCTCACACTGCCATCCAACTTAGTGTCATCCGCAAATTTGGAGATACTACATTTAATCCCCTCGTCTAAATCATTAATGTACAGTGTAAACAGCTGGGGCCCCAGCACAGAACCTTGCGGTACCCCACTAGTCACTGCTGCCATTCTGAAAAGTCCCCATTTACTCCTACTCTTTGCTTCCTGTCTGACAACCAGTTCTCAATCCATGTCAGCACACTACCCCCAATCCCATGTGCTTTAACTTTGCACATTGATCTCTTGTGTGGGACCTTGTCGAAAACCTTCTGAAAGTCCAAATATACCACATCAACTGGTTCTCCCTTGTCCACTCTACTGGAAACATCCTCAAAAAATTCCAGAAGATTTGTCAAGCATGATTTCCCTTTCACAAATCCATGCTGACTTGGACCTATCATGTCACCTCTTTCCAAATGCGCTGCTATGATATTCTTAATAATTGATTCCATCATTTTACCCACTACCGATGGTAGGCTGACCAGTCTATAATTCCCTGTTTTCTCTCTCCCTCCTTTTTTAAAAAGTGGGGTTACATTGGCTACCCTCCACTCGATAGGAACTGATCCAGAGTCAATGGAATGTTGGAAAATGACTGTCAATGCATCCGCTATTTCCAAGGCCACCTCCTTAAGTACTCTGGGATGCAGTCCATCAGGCCCTGGGGATTTATCGGCCTTCAATCCCATCAATTTCCCCAACACAATTTCCCGACTAATAAGGATTTCCCTCAGTTCCTCCTCCTTACTAGATCCTCCGACCCCTTTTATATCCGGAAGGTTGTTTGTGTTCTCCTCAGTGAATACCGAACCAAAGTACTTGTTCAATTGGTCCGCCATTTCTTTGTTCCCCGTTATGACTTCCCCTGATTCTGACTGCAGGGGACCTACGTTTGTCTTTACTAACCTTTTTCTCTTTACATATCTATAGAAACTTTTGCAATCCGTCTTAATGTTCCCTGCAAGCTTCTTCTCGTACTCCATTTTCCCTGCCCTAATCAAGCCCTTTGTCCTCCTCTGCTGAGTTCTAAATTTCTCCCAGTCCCCGGGTTCGCTGCTATTTCTGGCCAATTTGTATGCCACTTCCTTGGCTTTAATACTATCCCTGATTTCCCTTGATAGCCACGGTTGAGCCACCTTCCCTTTTTTATTTTTACGCCAGACAGGAATGTACAATTGTTGTAGTTCATCCATGCGGTCTCTAAATGTCTGCCATTGCCCATCCACAGTCAACCCCTGAAGTATCATTCGCCAATCTATCCTAGCCAATTCATGCCTCATACCTTCAAAGTTACCCTTCTTTAAGTTCTGGACCATGGTCTCTGAATTAACTGTTTCATTCTCCATCCTAATGCAGAATTCCACCATATTATGGTCACTCTTCCCCAAGGAGCCTCGCACAACAAGATTGCTAATTAATCCTCTCTCAATACACAACACCCAGTCTAAGATGGCCTCCCCCCTAGTTGGTTTCTCGACATATTGGTCTAGAAAACCATCCCTTATGCACTCCAGGAAATCCTCCTCCATCGTATTGCTTCCAGTTTGGTTAGCCCAATCTATGTGCATATTAAAGTCACCCATTATAACTGCTGCACCTTTATTGCATGCACCCCTAATTTCCTGTTTGATGCCCTCCCCAACATCACTACTACTGTTTGGAGGTCTGTACACAACTCCCACTAATGTTTTTTGCCCTTTGGTGTTCTGCAGCTCTACCCATATAGATTCCACATCATCCAAGCTAATGTCTTTCCTAACTATTGCATTAATCTCCTCTTTAACCAGCAATGCTACCCCACCTCCTTTTCCTTTTATTCTATCCTTCCTGAATGTTGAATACCCCTGGATGTTGAGTTCCCAGCCCTGATCATCCTGGAGCCACGTCTCTGTAATCCCAATCACATCATATTTGTTAACATCTATTTGCACAGTTAATTCATCCACCTTATTACGGATACTCCTTGCATTAAGATACAAAGCCTTCAGGCTTGTTTTTTTAACACCCTTTGTCCTTTTAGAATTCTGCTGTACAGTGGTCCTTTTTGTTCTTTGCCTTGGGTTTCTCTGCCCTCCACTTTTCCTCATCTCCTTTCTGTCTTTTGCTTTTGTCTCCTTTTTGTTTCCCTCTGTCTCCCTGCATTGGTTCCCATCCCCCTTCGCTATTATTTTAACTCCTCCCCAACAGCACTAGCAAACACTCGTGTTGTAATGCCTAAGAAAGGGAGAGAGAAGTTTGTGCGTGAGTTACACAGCACACATCCTGGTATAGTGATGATGAAGGCCATTGCCAGGGCTCACGTATGGTGGCCAGGAATTGATTCTGAGCTGGAAGCATGCGTGCATCAGTGCAACACCTGCATGCAGCTCAGCAAAGCACCTGCAGAATCGCCGCTGAGTCTGTGGTCATGGCCATTCAAACCTTGGTCCTGGATCCATGTAGATTTTGCAGGTCCCTTCCTGGGCAAGATGTTTTTAGTGGTGGTGGATGCTTATTCAAAGTGGATAGAATGCATAATCATGCCATTCAATATGTCCACGGCAACCATAGAGAATCTCAATGTCAGTGCGCGACACATGGTCTGCCTGACATCGTTGTTAGCAACAATGGATTCAGTCAGAAGTTTCAAGAGTTCATGAAACTCAATGGTATAAAACATGTAAGGTTAGCACTGTTCAAACCTGCATCCAATGGGCAAGCAGAACGTGCTGTCCAAATCATAAAGCAGAGTATAAAGCGAGTAACCCATGGGTCACTGCAGACCTGCCTGTCATGCACACTGCTTAGTTAGACAAGACCACACATGCTTACCAGGGTCTCGCCTGCTGAACAAATGATGAAGAGAGGTCTTAAGACCAAGCTAACTCTTGTACACCCTGACTTGAATAATCATGTTGAACACAGAAGACAGAGTCAACAAGGGTACCATGATCGTGCAACTGTGTCACGTGAGATTTCTGTTAATGATCCTGTATATGTGTTGAATTATGGTCAGGGTCCCAAATGGATTGCTGGTACGGTCATGGCCAAGGAGGGCAACAGAGTAATTGTTATTAAGCTCAAATGTGGGCAAACGTGCAGGAAACACAAGGATCAAACAAAGCTGAGGCACACAGACGAGCCAGAGCAGTCGGACAAACAAAACGTCGATGACCAACCAACCTACCAGCAGCCGTCAGTGAACTCAAGGGACATCAGTGAAGCCGGAATTTCCATCACGGACTTGTTTAATAAAAATTGACTTGCAATTCCTAACATGGCCACTGCCACTCCCAACAAGTCAACCAACCAACCACATGGTGCTGCTCGGGTATAAAAGGCCAGCCATTTTGTAAGTCAGACACTTTGGGAGTAAATAAAGCACAGGCAAGATCATACCTTGCTTAGTTAAACTGTACTCAGTTTGAACCTTATTGCATACATAACACCTTTGCTTCCTGATTCTGAGCCAATTTTGAATACAACTTGCCACTTTGCCTTGGATCCCATAGGCTTTTACTTTCGTGACCAGTCTGCCATGTGGGACCTTATCAAATACCTTGCTAAAATCCAGATACACTACATCAAATGCATTTACCTCATTGACCTTCCTTGTTACCTCCTCAAAAAATTCAGCCAAGTTAGTCAATCACAACCTTCCCTTAACAAATCCATGCTGACTGTCCTTGATTAATCCATGTCTTTCGAAATGAAGATTTATCCTGTCCCTCAGAATTTTTTCCAATAATTTTCCCACCACTGAGTTAGGCTGACTAATAACTCAGTCTATTTTTTCATGCTCACTCTTTGCTTTCATCATTTCCTTTTTAATTTCACACCTGCACTTTCTATACTCCTCTCGGGTTTCTGCAGTATCGAGTCCTCGGTATCTGTCATAAGCTTCCCTTTTTTCTTTATCCACCCTGTATACCCCTTGATATCCAGGGGGCTCGAGATTTGTTAGTCCCACCATTTTTCTTTCAAGAAACATACTTGCTCTGAACCCTCAGGATCTCCTCCTTGAATGCCTCCCACTGCTTGACACTGATTTACCTTCAAGTAGCTGTTTCCAGTCCACCTTGGCTAAATCACATCTCACCTTAGTAAAATTGGCTTTTCCTCAATTGAGAACTTTTATTCCTGGTCTATCTTTGTCCTTTTCCATAACTACCCTCAATCTAACTGAGTTATGACCACTAGCACCAAAATGCTCTCCCACTGATAACCTTCCACCAGCCCAGCTTCATTCCAGAAAAACCAAGTCCACAACTGACCCCTCCCTTGTTGGGCTTACTACATACTGGCTAAAAAAGTTCTCCTGAATGCATTTTAGGAATTCTGCACATCCTATACCTTTCACACAAATTTTATCTCAGTTAATATTAGGGTAATTGAAATCCCCTACTATTACTGCCCTATAGTTTTTGCACTTCTCAGAAATGTGCCTACATATTTGCTCTTCTAGCTCCCTCTGACTGTTTGGGGCCTATGGTACACCCCCGGCCATGTGATCGCCCCTTTTTTTCTTCAATTCAACCCATATGGCCTCATTTGATGATCCTTCTAACATACTATCCCTCCATACATTTGTCATTGTTGCTTTAATTAATACTGCAACCCCCCCCTCCTTTTTTACCCCCCCCTCTCTATCCCATCTGAAAACCCTGTAACCAGGAATGTTGAGCTGCCATTTTAGCCCTTCTTTCAGCCATGTCTCAGTAATAGCTATATCATACTCCCAAGTGTCCAACTGTGCTCTCAGCTCATCTGCCTTATTCCCTATGACCCTTGCATTGAAGTATATACCATTTAGCACTGTCAAACACCATTGTTGTCTATTTTCTAGCCTTTGTTTCCTCTGCCTTCTAAAGTCATTTTCGAATTTTCTGCTTTCCATTTCCAGCTTTGCTTCCCTCCCTTCTGAATCTACTTTCAGGTTCCCATCCTCCTGCCAGGCTAATTTAAACCCTCCCCAACAGCACTAGCAAATCCGACCCCTGCGAGGATATTGGTCCCGTCCGTCTTGTGCAGGTCCCACATCCCCCAGAAATGGTCCCAATGGAGATTACTACCTTTGAGGTCCTGCTTTTTAATCTCTCTCCTAGCTCCCTAAAATCTACCTGCAGGACCTCATCCCTCTTTGCACCTATGTCATTGGTACCAATGTGGACCACGACCTCAGGCTGTTCAACCTCCCCCCTCAGAATGTCCTTTGATGACGTGTCATCAAATGATGTCATCAGACCCGCTTCCTTCAATTGGCCGGCAAACGCGCTGGGCAGCTTAACAAGCTCAATCAACGTAAAATCATTCTACAGTGCAGGCTGGAGCCAGCAGAGGTCAGGACCCACCATCGACATCACCCACCATGGAACCTCTGAGGTTGGGGAAATCGTGGCCCAAGTTTCACTGCGTGCTGAGGTTCTATCTGTCTCCGGTGTTGCGAAGGATGGGTTTGGCCACACTGCCGCGGATTGAGCCATTTAGTTGGACCATGCCAAACCACCTGTCCTTTGTAGAAGTATTTATACAGGAAAACACCTTTGATCACAAGGCCACAAAGCAGCGGTCCGCACATAACGTCTTTGAGACCATATGGAAAAATGAGATGGTGGATCCTGTCGGATGGTTTCCCGAGCAGACTGTCAAAGTCATTTGGCATAAGGCTTCATCGCCAGAACTTTCAAACAAGCATCAAGATGTAGCTTAGCTGGTGGTGAGAAGAGCTCTTCCCATCAGATTTTTCATGCACACCCGGCATCTCAGCGCTACCACACACTGTCCTCAAGGTGGCTGCGGTGGGGACAAGACCATCATCCATCTCTTTCTGGAATGTGCATTTGCAAAGTAGGTCTGGAAAGAGATGCAGTGGTTTTTGTCGAGATTCATCCCGAAACGCTCTGTAACACAGGGCTCTGTGCTCCAAGGACTGTTCCCTGGGGTGCATACCAAGACAAACATCAACTGCTGTTGGAAGACCAACAACTCAATGAGAGATGCCCTTTGGTCTGCCCGAGACTTGCTGGTCTTCCAGAGTAAGGTGTTGTCCACAATCGAGATTTGCAGACTGGCACATTCCAAGGTCCAGGACTATGTGCTGAGAGATGCACTGAAGCTGTAGCCGCTGCAAAGGCTCAATGGGGAAAGGCCACGATTTAAGGTCCTCCCTCCAACGTACACCGAGGGTCTGGAACTAGTGTAATCCCCCCTCCTCGGACTGTATGACTTAGAAAATGCTTAATGAAAATGTACTTGCAATCTGTTCTGTAAATTGTGTACCATGTACTGCATTTAATTTGTATTATACTATATGAAAGGTGATGTGGATGGTATTGTAATGTAACTTGACAAATTTTATGAATAAAGTATATTTTGGGGAAAAATAGGAACAACACCACGTTGATCTTCATCACTAAGTTGAAGGGTTGCATATCACTGTAAGTTTAACAAATTTTTTTTTCTAAACATACTTTGCGCATGACTCTCATGAGCTATTGAGAGAATGGTTCACTGGATCTGTGAAATGTTTTACAAATGGAGTCAGAGGATTCGTTGGATTAACAAGGCAGCATGGTCTTAACTGTGCCTTACATGGTTTATACTTGTATTAAATTTACAAAAATGCATGTTTTTTTTTTAGATGTTTTCATCTTTTAAGTTAATAAGAAACGAAAAATATCTTCAGAATTGAATTAGCGAGTAGGCTGCTCCCTAATGGACATGGCGGGAAGCAACTTTTGGGGCTAGACTTTTCATTTTCATTGCAATCGCCCAAAAATGGGCGATATTTCCAGAGTTAGTGGTTGTTTTATTTTTCGGGATCGCTGGAATATCACCCATTTTAAAAACTGCTAGTTTTGCCTTTTTAATTTGGACGATAGCCGTAGCGATGTGAAATGGGCGATAGCGATGTATTCAGTTGTGCAAGGCCAGCATCCATAGCAATGGCCATTCTGTGCATGCGTGGGTTTTCTTTTAGGAAATTAACTTTTCCCACGATTCCTGCGCATGCGCAGAAGACTGAAAGGGAGGGAGAGAGAGACCGCATTTATATCGAGGCTAGCAAAGAGAAAAAAAACCTGATACTTAATTTAAAAATGAAGATGGATTATGAGGAATCGGGAGTGAGTGATGCTGGTGAGGTGACAGAGGTGGGTGAGGGGAGTGATTTGGCGGAGGTTGGAGGGAGAAGGAGAGCAAAACGATTTTCAGATGAAGCAAATGCAGCCCTTATACACAAGGTGGAAACTTGGTGGGGCCAATTAACCTGGGGTGGTTATATTCCAAAGAATCTGGGCATAGATCGCCGAAGTTGCTTCATCGGCGGCCCACGATGTTCGAGAGCCAAACCAGTGCCGCAAGCGCGGGAATGACCTGGTTGGGTCTGCAAGAGTAAGTATTAAATTATTACATTTATAATTGTAATGATGCAATGACTCAGTAATTGAAATATAAATCTGCCGGATTGTAATTAAGTTGATAATCTTGGTATCATGCGTTAGTTCCTAACCACGATCTTATTAAATTTATTCTCCGACCGTAGATATAACCATGCATCAATTGCATAAAAAGCGTATTAGCATATAACGTTAACAATGAATAGCATATGCGATGACTAATTGTCGATTATAATATCTGTGTGTTCTGCAATAGTATCTAGTAATATCTTTAATAGTATCTAGCCAATTAGCTTATGCCATGCTCTTGTCACCTTTGCAGAGGAAGATATCAAAGAATTGCACAGGAGGAGGGCCTGCTAACCTATACCAATTAACCGACTTGGAGGAGCGGGCCTCAGCACTTGTCAGTGTGCATAATCATTCGGCCTACCATGGCGATGCTGATCCCATTGTTGCACCACGTGGGTAATGTATAAACCATTGGTAATTTAAAGTAATTTAATTCCATTTGAGTATAATATATGAATGATGTAATGTTATGTAATTAATGATGGGATCATGAAATCTCATTGTAATGCCATGCAGTTTTTGTACTCTCATGATGTTAATTATATGTGATGTCTATTGGTGATGTTTATTGCAGTAGTGTTGCTCCTCGTACATATGCCTGTGCAGTGTAAGCATTCTCATGTCACCCTGGCCTCCCCTTCTCTTCTACTAACTTCAGTTATGTTTTCTAGCTCCCCAGGCTCCCAAAGAGCAAGGAAGGAACGTGGAAGCCCCTGGAGCATCACCACTTCTGGTGCAGTTCGCGCTGACCACGGAGGAGACAACTGAGGAGGATGATGAGCCTCAACTGTGCTGCTCAACTCAAGGGTCTAATATTCCTACGGCCACGCCCTCGTCAACTGAGAAAGTAGCAGGGCCAAGCATCAGTCAGCAGGACACCCCGAGTGGTCCAGCACCTACGCCGACCCCGCGGAGGTTGGTTCGGCGATGTAGGCATGCACACGACAGGCGGATGTCAACCTGGACATGGTTTCACTGTCGAGGACGAGTGTCGACGTTGGTCGAGAGCTCCTCCAGGCGACGGGTGGATTGACCAGTAACATTGCCGCACTGACTGCATGTATTTTGGAGGACATGATGCAGATGTTTGCGGCAATGCAGAGAATGGCCGATTCCGTTGATGCCATGTGGCAGGCGGTGGTCTCGGGATACGGCACTGCACCCCAAGGTGCCATATGCTGACAGATGCGAGTCAGGAGGAAGCAGTTGCTTCTGACTTGGAAGATGTTTCTTTGGAAACGACTTCTCCAGCTTCATCAGAAAATGTGCCTCTGCCACTGTCACCCGCCACCGCCCCCCACCCCCCCCCCCCCCCCCAGCAGCAGCGCTCGAGGTGCCCTGCTGCAAGACGGCTTGGTGTCAATGTGGATAGAAGGGAAAGTGGGAAAGGGGGAGTTCAGACCAGGGAGGGTAGAGGCAGAGGGAAGTACGGCTGCAGGTGGGGGGGGGGGGGGTGGGGGGCCTTATTCTTGTTTTTGAATTGTGGACTATTGGCGGGGTTGTTGTTGCTATTATTGTTATGAAAAATTTGTTGACTGTTGGGGGTGGGGGTGATGGATGTTTATATTCAATTATTTATTTGATGTATATGTTTGTTTTTTCACTTTAGTTTGTTTAAAATGTTTTTTCAAATGTGTAATTATTAAATATTTTTATTTAACTTAACATTGTTGTGCAGTGTCTTCTAATAACAGAAAGGTTAAACATCAATACAAGGGTTGCAAACAATGGCGAGGCCAGGCCAGGCAAAGATGAAACGTAACTTCACGCAACTATAACTGTCACCAACGTAACTTCACGCAAAGCGGTCATTTATGAACTGCTGACGTAACAGTCTTGCAGCTGCATAACTACCACGGGGCTTTTCCTGCAGTGTAGGGTGGAGTGGGGGCATGGGTTCATCGCCAGGCTGATTGTCCTCCCCGAGGTCCTCATCCTCCTCCTCCTCCTCTTCTGCCTCCCCTCTCTCCTGAGGTGGACCGGCAGTCCCATCTGACAATTCTTGTCCCCTCCTGATAGCTAAGTTATGCAACATGCAGCACACCGCAATGAACTCTGCTACCTGCTCAGGGTGGTATTATAGGTTGCCTCCTGGGTGGTTCAGGCATCTGAAGCGCTACTTAAGCACTCCAATTGTCTTTTCGACAATATTGCGTGTGCCTATATGGCTTTCGTTGTAGCGCTTCTCGGCTTCTGTCTGAGTCTTTTGCAGGGGTGTCATGAGCCAGCTTGCAAAGCCATATCCTTTATCCCCCAGCATCCAACCGTGACCTTGTGGCTGACTCTTAAACAGATCAGAGACAGTACTCTCACGCAAGATGTGTACATCATGAATGCTACCTGGAAATTTGTATTTACCGCCATGATTATTTGCTTGTGGTCGACAACGAGCTGCACATTCAGGGAGTGAAATCCCTTTCAGTTACGGTAAACTTCTGCATTTCCTAAGGTGCTTGCAGGGTGATGTGCGTACATTGCACCCTGCACCTCAAGAACCCCAAAGCCCTCTCGCTCTGTGCCTCCCTCATAGGGTCATAGGGACATTTATAAAGTCCATCCTACGAGCATAAAGGGCCTCAGACACCTACTGAATGCAACAATGTGTGACGTGCTGAGAGATGCTGCAAATGTTGCCAGCTGAGGCCTGAAAGGAACCCAATGCATAGAAGGAAAGTGCCACAGTAACCTTGACCTCAACGGTTCTGATGGTGCTGGTAGGCTGCAGATCTCCTTTAATTAGCTGGCAAATCTCACTGATGACCTCCTTTCGGAAGCGCAGCTTCCTAACACGTGCATTATTAGACAGGCCCAGATATGATCGCTTATCCCTATAAATGCGTTGGGTGTAAAGTCTCTTCCTCCTCAGCAGTCTGCCACCTCTTTGATTTGCACATAATGCTCTTCAATGAACCTTCTCCCATCTCTATTCTGCAGCATGTGAGTAGTCATCAATACTAGCTGAGAAATTACAGGCCCCATTACTATAAATGCCCTATTATGTCTTCAAAATTATTAAATTGTCCTCTACAAACGCATTATAAACACAAAATTCACCACAATGTGATTAGATTGTCACGATTTTAAAACGCCCTTAAAATCACTCACGAATTACTTCAATGCTACCATCAACCTGAAGCAACCTTTTATTAAAAGTCCTCCGATTTACAAAATGGCGTCCATACCGCTGGGTTAAGGTCAGGTGAGTGCAGTTTTTTTTGAGCGTCTTTTTGGGCGAGTGATCATTTGGGCGGTATATGGGCAAAATGCCGAAAGTAGCGCTCGCCGATAATCTGGGCGGTATTTGGGTGTTAGTTTCCATTATAAACAGTATTCTGGGCAGTGCACGAGTGATGATGTCAGATTTTATTAAAAAATATAGGCGGGCAGTTCAGCTCATTCCCGGCGGTAATTGTATGCCGAAAGTTTCGCCAAAGATAAATGGGAGATAATTGGGCGTCATTTCCATTTATAATCCAATATGGGTGGTAATCTGAATCACGGCAGTTATATGGGTGGTAAATGGGCGAATTTATGCCAAAAGTCTAGCCCTTGGACACGATGGTGTCATTGTAAACATCTGCAGTCTGGTGTGAACTACTCGCATCTTCTGACAGCAACAGCTTGTTTCATTGGCCAAAAAACACACTTACATGAATAAGGGTTTATTCGGAGTTAGGGTGCGGTTGTTTTATTATTGTTGCTAAAAATGAGATCACTTGGACAACTGCACAATTTATAAATTCTATAGTTTCTTAGTAGATAATCCGTCTACTGTATTTTAATTGGTGTTCGAAATGATTAGGAACATGGTGAGCAAATTGGGGTAAGATCAATACAGTATTAGTAAAGTTTACGACACCGAACTTCAAACCTTTCTCCCTTTGACATGTTTTAACGAGTTGCATTTGGCATTTGGCCGGGGCTCGGTGATTCTCCAATTACTGGAGCGGCTGTCATGAAAAATGAACTAGTCTTCTGAGCTCCTCCTTAATCGTTGGGAGTGACACTGCTTCTCCTAGTTCCAGCGAACCACATTTTTGGGCGGCAGAATGTAGCTGCCTTCCTACCAAACGCACCAGGCACCGATAACCGGAGAGCGACGCAGTTCGGCACATTCTCTAACATGAAATCTCGGAGCGTTTGGCGAGTACAGTGAACATGAGAAGAGGCGATTCCCCGACTCCTGGAACAAAGGCACAGTTTGGAAGTCTGAAGCCTGCACGTTGAAGATTAAGTGGGACTTTGCACTGTGGTGTCAAAACTACACATAGGAGAAAAGAGAAGGGAGTGACAGTGAGTTAATTAATGATGGCAAAATATTTCATCTCGTTGTTATCTGTCTTATATAAAGTTTGCTCGTGTAATCAGGTGACTAGGAGTTTTCTAAATGTATCCCTACATGAAGTTACAGCAGCAAAGTTAAAGGGCAGGGCTGCACAGCAACATTTTTAACGCCAGTAAGAACCAGTTTTGAATGGTTTTGTAAGGTGGAGCCAGTAAAGAAAATACCGTTCGTGGTTCTCCTTGTTTATGTTTCCTCTTCAGTCTTGCATCCACTGTTACTTTGAACTCTGTTATCGCTTCGATTGATCACGAAGGGAAATGGTCAGTTCAGGGACCTGTTCTATCCTCTCCCCGAGGTGTGCCTCCTATCAGCTCATATGGTTGTGAGAAAACTGCAGGCCGGTCACCTCGTCATGTCAGGGAGGTGAAGTACAGCAAAAAGAGAATACAATATATATTTCATCTCTCTTGGTTTGCAGTGTGGTGTCATGGTGCTTCCCCACAAAAAAAATAGTAAAACGCAATGGGCGCTGGTCCCGCTCGTCTGCCTCCCAGCAGCTTTTATAGAGCATGCTCGGAAATGGTCAGGAGAAATGATCGTGGGGACTTTGTACATTCCACGGGGGAGCATCAAAAGTAGGGACTGGAAGTGCCCGTAAAACAACTCAAATGTAACCCGAGATCTCTCCAGCAGCCTCTCACTCTAACAATGTAAATGATACTTCTGGGCTGGTTTAAACTACGTTATTGTAAGTCTTTATGTGGTGGATAGCAGTGTGTGTTGTCCAATCCATGAGCCACCAGCCACATGTGGTTAATTGGGAATTCAGATGTGTATAATTGTATTTTTGATTAGTAAATTTAAAATTAGTAACAGACACAATTGTTGGGCATGTGATCTCAATACTCACATTCCCTCGGTGTATGCATGTGTATTTTAACCCTTTTGTGGGTTTGTTGGTAACACGGTAAGACGAAAAGCAGAGCATGCAAGGGTTTTTTTTTGATCGTGTGTGCTTTACTTCCTTGGTTACTGCTTATTGGTTATATGCTCAAATGGTGTGTAGCACAAGTGAAAATGCCAGACTTCAACACAATGGAAACACCAGTAACAATGTATGGAGAGGCCAGCTGCCATCACGGTTAGCTCCACCAATCTGAATAACGGCTCCAGGCCAGCAGAAGAAAGCCCAGCCAATAATGAGCAACTCCAACAGGTTGCATCATGGCAAAGAGCAAGCAGGACCTATCCGCTTTCTGGATGGAGATCAACTGCTGGACAAAAGTGGGAGTGGGCAGGGAAGTGGAGTTGAGGCCAAAATCAGAATGGGGAAGCAAGCGCGAGGGGCCAAATTGCCTACTCCTGCTCCCATGGTCTTATGTTCAAAAACCTAGAAACTACTGCGATGTGCTGTGTCTGATAAATACATGTCACAATTCCAAACGTTGGTGAACGAGAAAGACTGCAAACTTTTGCACTAAATGGTGATAGATATCTGTTAAGTAAATATACACGTCAAGTACTTTAACTATATTGTGTGTAGGGCAGTTTCTACTAAAATTAGGCCATGTGACTAAAACTGTGTTGCCACAGCCATGCCTGTGGTTAGTCAGTGATTTCTATTGGTTTATAGTGTAGGAACATTTTCTCCATCAACACGATAGCAAGATTACTGAATTGACACAAACTAAACCATAGAATGGTAAATGACAGTTTAATGACAGTGATGTATATGTTGGAGTCAGTATGTAATTGTGAACTCAAATAGGTAGATCCTGTGATTATAGTGAATGGTACATCTCAACCTGCTGGTTACAAGTTCACGGCCCCATATTGCAAGTCTGCTTAACACTTGGGAGTGCATTTTTTCACAACTGTACTGCAATGGGGAACTCCATTTTAGAGAACTGTGGCGTGGTATTGATAGAGCAAGTCATGGACCAAAGTTACCCATTCTCCAAACTGATGAAGGCCACGTTCCCACGAAAGTAAAGTAGAAAGGTGTCTGTGTGAGTGGGTGTATGTATTTTATAGCTATCTCTCTTTCGCTCTCAGGACATTAAAAAATCAAAGTAATTCCCTCCCTCCATTAACTATTGGGAACATATGAGCATATATGCAGTCATTAAATTAAGTTGTGCCAAATTATCATCATTTGGTGGCAACTCTCAATGGATATTGTACTTTAGAAAGTTGTGTGGATTCATTTGCCATCCAGGTACTGTAGCAAATTCTGGCATGTAGTACCTTAACTTACCATCAATAATAGCCCGGAATTTGCAGTGGGTAATCATCATCATAGGCGGTCCCTCGAACGAGGATGACTTGCTTCCACATGAGTTCACGGATGTTTCAATGAAGGACCCGATGTTCCAGTTCTGAACTCCAATTGAAGGGTGGAAGATGCCTGTGCATGGATTTTTTTTAACGTGTGGTGACCATTGCACATCAGTCACCACATGGGCTTGACAGAGCTAGGCCTTTATCCAGTGGCAAGGGTTAACAAGGACGACTGGAGACCTGCTCTGCTGCACGCTGTTCCATTTATATATATATAATAAATCATAACAGCAATTCCTGTTTGTTAGGCAAACAAAACAAATGACACACATTTCAAAGTGCAAATTGGCATTGACAGGGCTGCTACTTCACTACAGAGATTTCCTAATATTGATGTCCACAGCCTCTTAAAGTGCTTCAGTATTGCTGCACTGGTTTTTGACGGAGGACTGGTGAGAGATCGTGGTGGAGGTGCGACAGAGGAGGATACGGGGCCCAGAAGAACCGAGGGCCCAGGGATAACACGGGCCAGCCCACACAATGGGTAATAACAAAGAATGAACAGCGTTCACTGTTATTATCCCTTTGAAACTGACCGCAACAATTCAGGATTTAGGACATGTGCATCCTAATGCGGAAATCCTGAAGTTGCGGTCTTTCATTCACTGCTCCAACACAGTGGACCCATAGCTGGCAATCAGTGTAATCAGGGAAATCAGTGAAACTGACAAAAACTTGGGCTTTTCCGCAGTAATATTGCTATTAAATACCCCATTAAAAGTTAGTCCTTGTTGGATTAGATGTAACTGGGGTTTTGACTAGCAAACAAATGTTATGGCCCTGAAAAACTAATTTTAATGATATGGCGTGTCAAATTTCTCCATTTGAATAAAAATTACAAATTTTAAGAAACTTTAAAAAATCATATTTTTTAAGTTTGTTCATATTTATTTCAAGTTTACCTTTTCCCCAAGTAAGAGCTTTGTTTTTCTGGTTTCCAGCCTGTTTAGTGGTCCTTCTACTGTAATCCTGCATGATTTATGGTGGAATTGCGACAGAAGCCGATGGAAATTTAGGGCACATAAAATCAAAGTAAACTCTAAACTGAATTATTTAAATTTCCAGACCATCAAGATATTGGACTCATTTCTTCCTCTTATCAAGACCAGAAGAATCTTGCCATGCCTAACCACCTGCCACTGGCCATGTAATCTAAAGTTGCTCTCTGTGTTTACTTGCTTGCATATCTATAATCCCCATGTGCCTTCTCCTTCCATTTTAGTTTAATTCAAACCTCTTTATTTATCCAAGGCATCCTGAACCTTGAAGCAGTCTCCTTTTTTAGTGGTATACATTTATTCTGCAACTTTACAATCTCCTTTTTAAAAATATCCCATTGTCCTGTGTAACAATTTCTCCTTCCATTTCACCTCATCTATATCACTCCTTATCTTTCTAAAATCTGCCCTTGCTTTTGTACTAATTTTAGGTAGCCTGCTTGGGTTTCAATGTTCTCTTCAGCTACTGGTTCGCTACTGTTATGTATGTATGTAAACCTCACCAATATGTAAGACTTGCCACCAGGGTGCACACCTGTGGGAGACCTAAGGGTCACCTGTGAACCCTGGGCAAGCAGGTATAAAAGGTAATCTACCATGCTGCTTCCTCACTCTGGAATCACATTAAAGAGACCAAGGTCACAACAGTGTGAGCTTATAATACAGTCTTGTGGAGTTATTCTGAATATAACAGTTGGCGACGAGTAACGGATCACGAACTTTCACGCGGTAATGGCTGCCGTTGGTATTCTTGAGAGATTTGTTGAGGGTGATGATTGGGAAGCCTTCGTTGAGCATCTCAACCAGTACTTCATGGCCAACGAACTGGAAAGGTCTGAGACAGTGGTCAGGTGCAAGACGATTCTCCTCACCGTATGTGGGTCTTCGATATATGGCCTCCTCAAAAATCTGCTGGCACCGGACAAACCAACGGACAAGACTTACACTGAGCTGTGTACGCTGGTTCAGGAACACCTCAAGCCGAAGGAGAGCATCTTAATGGCCAGGTATCGCTTTTACATGCACCATCGCTCCGAGGCCCAGAATGTGGCGAGCTTTGTCGCCGACCTAAGACGCCTTGCGGGACAGTGCGAATTTGCCGGATCTTTGGGGGAAATGTTGCGGGACTTTTTCATGCTTGGAATCGGCCACGAGGTCATGCTTTGCAAACTGCTGTCTGCCAAATCCCTAGATCTGATCAAGGCCATCACGATAGCCCAGGCTTTCATGTCCACGAGCGACAACACAAAACAGATATCTTCACAGAATCGAAGCTCACCAGCAAGTACTGTGCATAAAATAATGCTTTCAGCAAGCAGAACTGTACATGGCAGGGCCTACACAACCACAGAGGCCAGACCTAGGGTGACTCAGAGTCCGCCGTGGGGCGTGAGTGCGTATCTATTAACACCATGTTGGCGCTGCGGGGACAGTCATAGAACCCATCAATGTTGATTCAAGCACTATGTGTGCAAGGGCTGTGGAACAATGGGGCACCTCCAGCAAATGTGCAAACGATCTCTGACTCACCACGTGGCAGAGTCAGGAGAGGACGACCGATCCAGCGACAATCACGCTGAACGAGCAGGAGAGGCAACTGAACCTGAGGATGAAGAGTAAGTATATGGAATACACACCTTCATCACCAAAAGCCCTCCAATAATATTAAAAGTTAAACTCAATGGCACTCCAGTCTCCATGGAACTGGACACGGGGGCGAGTCAATCAATAATGATCCAGAAGCATTCGAGAGGCTGTGGGGCGACAAGAGCTGATCCCGATTCAGGCAAAGCTGTGCACCTACAGCAAGGAACTGATACTAGTTATTGGTAGTGCGGACATAAGAGTATCCCATGAGGGAGCAGTGCACGATTTACCACTGTGGATCGTTTCAGGTGATGGGCCAACGCTGCTTGGTAGAAGGTGGATGGGGAAGATTCGATGGAACTGGGAAGACCTCTGTGTACGTTCTCCGGCGAACGACGTCTCCCTTGTTCAAAGGCTAAGCAAGCCCCCACCTTCAGCTGAACCAGGCATTGAAGGGCAGATCCATTTACAGATCCCCGAGGCACAGGCCATTCACCACGACCACGAGGAGGTGAAGATCAACTGAGCAGCAGTACAGGCGCGGTACTCACCACCCAAAGCCAACGACCTCTTCGCGACGATGGAAGAAGCTCCAGGTCGACCAAGCAGAGTGGGACTTCGGCCGAAACGATCCAAATGCGTTTTCCCGACGCCAGAGGCAAAATCCCTGGGGAGGAAGATCGCGGCAGTCAGCATCACGGACAAGGACGAGAGTGCGCCCAGACCACCGGACGAAAGTGCGTTCAGACCACGGGATGAGAGAGCGTCCAGGCCACGGGATGTCGCTGCAACAAAACAGAGGCATGTGTTGCTCAGCAAGGAAGACAACTAGGCTTGGGACAATGGTAAAGGGGCAGCCGCTGCGAAGGCCAGGAACCCACCACGTTCCAATAAGTTGTTTGCTCTGTGTAACCCATGTAAGCGCCCTTTCGTGGCTAATGATGTATTAGGGTTGGGGGTACCTCACAAAAAGCCAAAGTGGCGGGCGAACCCCAACCAGTTGTACATGTATCCAATAAGTTAACCAAGGCAGTAGCCTGCATTCACGGGACAAAAGAGACGTACCAAAGAATGTCCCAATATTTGCTCGAGTCAGACAAGCTGCCAATCTCACAGTTTTTGGAGAGCAGAGGCACTATTACCAATGCTTTGTTTCGAATATGTCTAACACTATCTGTGCACTGGAACATGATCCGCCACGGGCCAGGCACTGAGAACGGCGCTGATGCCCTCAGTTGGCTACCTTTGCCCACCACCGGGTTGAAAACGGCACAGCCTGCAGACCTGCTCGTTGTTATGGAAGTGTTAGAAAGCGAGGGGTCAACCGAACAGCTCCCCAGTTTAGGACCTGGACCAGCCAGGAACCCTCATTACCGCCTGCTAACGGCGAACCGTTAGATGGGATGTTGCAGCTTATCCGTCACAAAGACAAAATGCTCATCCCATCAGATTGCCCCCTATGGGGCAACCCTGCAACGTTGCAAAGAAAGGCAGGGAGGCTACACACAGTCGGTGGTCCGGGGCCTCCATACCATGGCCCAGAATCCACGGGGACCACACGACCTCCCGCCACCACTGAAAGTCTCAAGGCCATATCGGCCATCCTTGGCTTGCCAGACCTTAGAGTTAGCGACAATTAGAGCGGGCAGCCCAAATCGTAAAGCCAAGCACCACACGTGTCACGGTAGACTCCCTACAGACCCGGCTATCTCGGGTGCTACGCAGTCACCAGACAGAATCATTCAGAACCGAGCCTTCCGTATGCTATCAGCAGAGAATGTACCATGATCGCACGGCTCCTTCACGCGACATCAGTATAAATGATGTAGACCATGATCATGGCTCCAGATGGGCTGCTAGCACTGTATTAGTCAAAGAGGGGAATGGAGTGTTTGTTGTGAAACCATGTAATGGGCAAACGCAGAAAGCATTTGGACCAGACCAAACTGCGAACTACAGATAACCAGGAACCACTGTGAAAGGACCTGGCCCCCAGCAACCCACTAACACAATCGACCTCGCTGTCAAACACAAGGATGAACCCACCATGCCCCACAGTCCGATCAGACCAGCCGCGTGGCCGTGCAGCAATGATCCGACCAACTCACCCATGTCAGGACTTCAACTCAGGCGATCAACCCGGGAACGCAGAGCGCCAGATCGCCTCAACCTGTAAATAACTTGTACAGAAGACTTGGGGGGGGGGGGGGAAGTGATGTTATGTATGTATGTAAACCTCACTAATATGTCAGACTTGCCACCAGCGGGGCACACCTGTGGGAGACCTAAGGATCATCTGTGCACCCTGGGCAAGCAGGTATAAAAGGTAATCTATCATGCTGTTTGAGGATGCTAAGAGGCTGCAGGGTGACTTGGACAGGTTAGGTGAGTGGGCAAATGCATGGCAGATGCAGTATAATGTGAATAAATGTGAGGTTATCCACTTTGGTGGCAAAAACAGTAAGGCAGATTATTATCCAAATGGTGACAGATTAGTAAAAGGGGAGGTGCAATGAGACCTGGGTGTCATGGTTCATCAGTCATTGAAGATAGGCATGCAGGTACAGCAGGCAGTAAAGAAATAAAATGACATGCTGGCCTTCATAGCGAGAGGATTTGAGTATCGGAGCAGAGAGGTCTTACTGCAGTTGTACAGGGCCTTGGCGAAACCACACCTTGTGTATTGTGTGCAGTTTTGGTCTCCTAATCTGAGGAAGGTCGTGCTTGCTATTGAGGGAGTGCAGCGAAGGTTCACCAGACTAATTCCCGGAATGGCAGGATTGACATATGAAGAAAGATTGGATCGGCTAGGCTTATACTCATTGGAATTTAGAAGAATGAGAGGGGATCTCATAGAAACATATAAAATTATGATGGGACTGGACAGGTTAGATGCAGAAAGAATGTTCCCAATGTTGGGGAAGTCCAGAACCAGGGGTCATAGTCTAAGGATAAGGGGTAAGCCATATAGGACACCTGTGGAATTCTCTACCACAGAAAGTTGTTGAGTCCAGTTCATTGGATATATTCAAGAGGGAGTTAGATGTGGCCCTTACGGCTAAAGGGATCGGGGGGGAAGGAGAGAAGGCGGGAGTGGGGTACTGAAGTTGCATGATCAGCCATGATCATATTGAATGGCGGTGCAGGCTCGAATGGCCTGCTCCTGCACCTACTTTCTATATTTCCTCACTCTGGAGTCACATTAAAGAGACCAAAGTCACAACAGTTTGAGCTTACAATACAGTCATGTGCAGTCATTCTGAACATAACAGCTACAATATCCCAAACCGATTCCTAAGAATTTACAAACAGCAATTGAAATATTCTACACTCTGCACTACTGTCTAAACTAATCATGTTATTTTGTACTCCAGCTCCATGAGGGAGGAAAACTATAGTTATCCCATCACCCAGTTTAATGCTGTTTCTTAGATGACAAGTATTCTGAAGTGAACACATGTTCTACTATTAAACTCCAACCACTGAGGCATTCTTAATTTTTCTAGTGCACTCAAAATACTACCTTGTTCTGGTTTTCTATTCTTCGTTCCACTGACACCCACACCCATAAGTCGTGAAGGTAAAATATAAGGGTAGGAACTCAGGAATTTCCGTGGCAATGCAGGCAAAGAAATATTCTTTTGTGCACGGAGCAGATTAAAGAAGCAACAATGATCAAGGAAGAAACTGCATTCGAGAGGAGTGGTCAGGCTCAAATAGGGCTTTTAGATTTTCTGATGCATCCATTAATGTGATACTACCAGAAGTAAGGGCCATTCGGACCTGTGAATAGGAAGGCACATGAGAGGGTGATGCAAACGCAATGGATGGAGATGGCTGGAGCAGTCGATGAAACCTGCACCATTCCAAGTATTGCTACACAGTTAAGGAAAAGGTTTAATGACCACAAGGCACTGTTCCCCATGTACAATGTATTGGAATGACAGAGGTAAGACTCCTATATCTATGTCCTCTCGGTATCATTACCTTGGTGAAAAGAAAATTGACCTATTGAAAGGAAACCTCCAGAACCAATCGTGCACCATGTTAACTATTAACGGTTGTGAAAACTCTTATTGCCTGCCACAATGGTTTTGCTAGTTTTGAAGGAGATGTGCTTAACGAGCGGCTGCACCTGTAAATCTGACAAGAATGGTATGTATGCAGCCACACAGGTGATAAATATAATTGCCTGTCACATTCTTTTAACTCTGTGTTTCCTCATTATCAAGGTAAAGGTCAAGCATAACCAGCGCCAAAAACCACAACTGGAAGAATAAAAACAACCGTGGAAACTTCAGCCTAGAAATTGGTAGGCAGGCTGGCATGAACTGGGCGTAGGGTATGGTGCCTGTGCCAGAACAGGTAGGCTCAAGGCACAGCTGATATTGGGCCTTGGGCCTAATTTAAATGAGCCTGGCAAGCTACCGATGCATGATGAGCATCACTGGGCAGTGTGCCAGCAAATCGGCTTTGTAATTTGGGCCAGGTCCTGGGAGGGACTGGGGAGCAATGTTCCCCCTAATTTTGTTTTGGCCTGCACTGGCCATTCAAATTCTACGCATGCACGGGTTTTCTATTTAAAAGCTGGCTCTCTGGCTGCACGGAACCTGCAGAGTGCGGCGCGGCCACGCATCTTAAAGGGACCATTGGTGGGGAGCTGACCTGAAGGAGGCCCATCAGTAGCATAGTGGTTAAGTTACGGGACTAATAATCTAGAGGCCTGGACTAATAGTCTGAAGTCATGAGTTCAAATCTTACAATGACAGCTGGGGAATTTAAATTCAGTTAATTAAATACATCTGGAATAAAAAACTAGTGGCACTAATGGTGACCATGAAACTACCGGATTGTCGTAAAAACCCATCTGGTTCACTAATGTCCTTTAGGGAAGAAAAACTGGCCTATATGTGACTCCAGACCCACAGCAATGTGGTTGACTCTTAACTGCCGTCCTGCCATCTGCAGTCCTGCCACATCTAGTCATGAATGGTAGACAATTAAAATAATTAACGGGAGGAGGAAGCTCCATGAATATCCATAGCCTCAATGATGGTGGAGCCCAGCACGCAGGTGCAAAAGCCAAGGCTGAAATGTTTGCCACCATCTTCAGCCATGTGGATAATCCATATCGGCCTCCATCACAGAAGCCATTCTTCAGCCAATTTGATTCATTCCACATGATATCAAGAAATGGCTGAGCGCACTGGATATAGCAAAGGCTATGGACACGATAACATTCTGGCTGTCATGCTGAAGACTTGTGCTCCAGAACTAGCTGCGCCTCTAGCCTAGATGTTCCAGTGCAGCTATAACACTGGCATCTACCCGACAATGTGGAAAACTGCCCAGATATGACCTGTCCACAAAAAACAGGACCAATCCAATCCAGCCAATTACCACCCCATCAGTCTACTCTCAATCATCAGCAAAGTGTTGAAAGGTGCTATCAAGCAGCAGTGCTATCAAGTGGCACTTATTCACCAATAACGTATTCACTGATGCTCAGTTTGGTTCCACCAGGACCACTCAGCTCCAGACCTCTTTATAGTTTTGGTCCAAACATGGACAAAATAGCTGAATTCCAGGTGAGACTGACTGCCCTTGACATTAAGGCAGCATTTGACCGAGTGTGGCATCAAGGAGCCCGAGTAAAACTGAAGTCAATGGGAATGAGGGGGGAAACTCTCCACTGGCTGGAGTCATACCTAACACAAAGGAAGATGGTTGTGGTTGTTGGAGGTCAATCATCCCGGCCCCAGGACATCACTGCAAGAGTTCCTCAGGGCAGCGTCCTCGGCCCAACCAGCTTCAACTGCTTCTTCAATAATCTTCCCTCCTTAAGATCAGAAGTGGGAATGTTCACTGATGATTGCACAGTGTTCAGTTCCATTCGCAACTCCTCAGATAATGAAGCAGTCCATGCCCAAATGCAGCAAGATCTGGATGACATTCTGGCTTGGGCTGATAAGTGACAAGTAACATTCGTGCCACATAAGTGCCAGGCAATGACCATCTCCAGCAAGCGAAATTCTAACCACTTCCCCTTGATATTCAGTGGCATTACCATCGTCGTATCCCTCACCGTCGATGTTCTGGGGGTCACCATTGACCAGAAACTTAACTGGACCAGCTAAATACTGTGGCAACAAGAGAGGGTCAGAGTCTAGGTATTCTGGGGCCAGTGTCTTACCTTCTGACTCCCCTTTCCACCATCTATAAGGCACAAGTCAGGAGTGTGATGTTATACTCTCCACTTGCCTCGATGAGTGCAGCTCCAACACTCAAGAAGCTCAACACAATCCAGTACAAAGCAGCCCACTTGATTGGTACCCCATCCACCACCTTCAACATTCATTCCCTCCATGCACAGTGGCTGCAGTGTGTACCATTTATAAGATGCATTGAAGCAACTCGCCACAGCTTCTTCGGCAGCACCTCCCAAACCCGCGACCTCTACCATCTAAAAGGACAAGGGCAGCAGGTGCATGGGAACACCACCACCTCCATGTTCCCCTTCAAGTTACACATCATCCTGACTTGGAAATATATCGCCATTCCTTCATCGTCGCTGAGTCAAAATCCTGGAACTCACTCCCTAACAGCACTGTGGGAGTACCTTCTCCACAAGGACTGCAGCGGTTCAATAAATGCCGGCCTTGCCAGAGACGCCGACATCCTGGAACAAATACAAAAAAAAGATAATTGTCTTCGGCTCCACATTCAGACAAGTACTTTTTAACAAACTTACCTTTTTGGTGGCAGCCTCCACCTTTAAGGACCATTGGTTCGGCCACAGCCCACTGCGTTCAGGTCAGACCAGTTTTGCAAAGGGGGTCTAAGCCAGGTTCAAGGCCCCTTGTTTGCATGCCTGTTTCAGATGTGGGCCCTGGAGTCAGTGCGCCTTTTTCTCCATTTACCAATATGTCGTCGCTGCATCAGGCGTCGAATGTGTGCCCGCATGCTGCTTGCCATAACTTTGGCACCTGTTTTACACTTCTAAAGCGGGCATGGCGTAAATCAATTTCTAGGCCCACTAGTCTGCACAAGAAGAGATTTTGTACCTTTATAGGAAGATAAACAGGAGAGGTGGTAAGAGATGGTCATATACTCAGCCATCATTTCTTCAAAGAGTTACGCTAGCATTTACAATGTTAAACAAACTTCTGTGATTTTGAAATGCTAGGAGATGATATGAAGGAAGAAGCTAGCTGCTCAGATGAAGAGTCAACAGCTGTCCCATCCTCACCTCTCTTACCTACCCTAGCACCAGTGGCTGATACACTCACTTGGGGGGATAGTGGCTAATAAATCAGAAAGATTTTCATTGGGTGAAATACCAAGCATTAGTCAGAATGAGGATCTGGGTGTGGAAGATGGGGAATGTGCTGTTCCTCTCCGTGCCAACATTTTAGTTGGCAAAAGAGCAGCAATTTGAGAACATTGATTTCATGTGCACGTAGTGGATACAGTTACCATGCATGGTGTGATGGTGGATAATTGAGAGGAGTCCCACTCCATGGGCCCAAGTTTCCACAGGATAAAAAATGGGCGCCCCTCCGAGCTGCGCGCCCGTTTTTCGCGCCTAAAACGGCGCCAGAAAAAAAACGCGCTATTCTCGAGCGCTTTGCAGCTCCTTGTCTGTTTGGCGCGGCGCCTAGGGGGGGCGGAGCCTACACTCGCACCGATTTTGTAAGTGGGAGGGGGCGGGTACTATTTAAATTAGTTTTTTTCGTGCCGGCAACGCTGCGCGTGCGCGTTGGAGCGTTCGCGCATGCTCAGTGTGAAAAAAACATTGGCACACGGCCATTTTTGTAGTTCTTTGTAGCTGTTTAATTTTTGAACATTTTTTAATAAAAGCACATTGCCATCAGCACATCAGCACTGAGGCTTCTTGCAGCCTTCTCACTGTCTCCTTCCCCTCCCCACCCTCCACGGCAACAAACGGCGGTTTCCTCCCCCTCCCTCCCCTCCGCGGCGGCAACAAACCGCTGTCTCCTTCCCCTCCCTCCCCTCCGCGGCGGCAAACGGCGGTTTCCTTCCTCACCCCCCGCGGCAACGAACGATGGCTGAAGCACTTTCACACAGGTAGGAAGATGGTTTATTTAATCTTTTCTTTGCTTATAAATGTTTATTCAGGTTGGATTTATTTGTATAATATTTGTAGAAGTATAAATAAGGATTGATTGTAGAATTTAATGACTTCCCTTCCCCCCTCCCCCCCCCACCTCGTTCTGGACGCCTAATTTGTAACCTGCGCCTGATTTTTTAATGTGTAGAACAGGTTTTTTCAGTTCTACAAAAATCTTCACTTGCTCCATTCTACTTTAGTTTGGAGTACGTTTTCACTGTGGAAACTTTGAAATCAGGCGTCAGTGGCCGGACACGCCCCCTTTTGAAGAAAAAATTCTGTTCCAAAGTAGAACTGTTCTACCTGACTAGAACTGCAGAAAAAAAAATGTGGAGAATTGCGATTTCTAAGATAGTCCGTTCTCCACCAGTTACTCCTAAAAATCAGGTGCAAATCATGTGGAAACTTGGGCCCCATGTGTCTGCAACATATTGCATAAAATTTCTCTTTACATGCAGAACACCCTGGAGAGCGTGATAGTCCAGGAAATGTGTGCAGCAGCAAGGCACCAGGAGGAGGATCTAAAGATAATGATGGCTTCTGGAGTGGAAGCTATCACAACTTAAATAGATGCTCGGAGGGTCAACCTGAACATGACACTTTCCATCACTGACCTGTAGCACATCTGAACCTGTGCCCTAAACCAGTTGGCTGCAAGTAGTGGGAATAGATGTTGCTGTCTTTTTTTGTGGTGACAGTGTGCCCACTACTTTATGGCCCCCTCCAAGACCAGCACCTGAGGGAGCTTCAGACATGGGCCCAGCTCCACTTGGTAATGCAAGGCAGTGCTAACTAGAAGTAAGTCCTTCAGGGACAGCAACTACACTGAGATGAGAGTTACCTCCGTGCTCGAAGGCTCCAGAGGAATTTTTACAGCCTTCTGGACTCAACATCGAGTTCAACAATTTCAAACCATAACTCTGCCCCTATGTTTTCAGATGGTAGCTGTTGATGATTCTGCTAAATCCATTTACACCTCTTCTAGACCAATCTTTTGTTTCTTTACCTGTCCCATTACCATATACTTTTGCTTTGTACTGTCATCCCTTTTGTCATTTAATCATGCCTGCCTTCCACCCTATCACAGACCTTCTCTTTTGTTCTTTCCTCCCCTCCCCACTTTCCTTGCTCGTGCACTTGTTTAAAATCTCTAACTTTTTCCAGATCTGACGAAAGGTCATCGACCTGAAACGTTAACTGTGTTTTTCTCTCCACAGATGCTGTCTGACCTGCTGAGTATTTCCAGCACTTTCTGTTTTTATTTCAGATTTCCAGCACCCGCAGTATTTTACTTTTGAGACACTGTAGCAATCTGGTAAGGTGAGCTTGCTAACATCCCGCACTAGATGGTGCAACAAGAGCAAATATGCAGCATTATTTTTGATTTGTTCGTGAATTCAATTTTTTTCCATGAATCTCAGACAATAGCCAGAGAGCATGTATGGTGTCTGTCATGTATCCTACATGGCTACTGTTGGTACTATCAGAAGGTGTGCCACCAGAGGTTACTGCAGTGGGAGACTCGTAGGTTACCTGTACAGGTGTGCCTGGCCTAGTATAAAAGGCAGGCCACCAGGTGTGATCCTCACTTTGGAGTTAACAAATAAAGGACTAAGATCACTACAGTTCAAGTACAACACATTGCCTCGTGGAGTCATGATTAGAGCATCTAAGGACACAACAGTTGGCAACGAGATTACGAACTTTCATGCAAAAATGGCTACCCTTGATACGTTACAGCAGTTCGCCGATGGTGATGATTGGGACGCCTTTGTGAAAGGCTCAAACATTTCTTCACAGCAAACGACCTGGCAGGAGACAACCCGGCCACACTGGGTGATAAGCGCAGAGCTATCTTGCTAATCAGTTGTGGGCCCACCGTCTATGGCCTCGTCAGGGACTTGTTGGCATCAACGAAGACGACGACCAAGACGTACAAAGAGCTCGCAACCCTGATCCATGAGCAACTCAAGCCCAAGGAGAGCATCCTCACAGCCAGACACCGGTTCTATACCCACCGACGGCCCGAAGGCCAGGAAATCGCGAAGTACGCCGCAGACCTCAGGAGGCTGGCGGCACCGTGCAAGTTCGGCACCGACCTCAACGAAGCGCTGCGGGACATTTTTGTCATTGGAATTGGCCATGAGGGCCTTCTTCACAAGCTACTGTCGGCGGATACCACATTCACACTGCAGAAGCCATCTCTGTGAGCCAGACATTCATGATCTCGACCTGCGGCAGATGACACACCCTCGGGACTCAAACCCGGCAGGTACTGTGCACAGAGTGGTGCCGTTTCAAGGCTGGACTGTAGAGCGCGAATCCTCTCGGGGAAGAGAGAACAGGCCACCGAGTCCCTTAACTCAGAGTCCGCCGAGGGGGGCTAATCGAGTAGCACATGCTGGCGTTGCGGAGGGAATCACAGGGCTCACCAGTGCCGCTTTAAAGACTATATATGCAAAGGCTGCAGCACAAAGGGCCACCTCCAGCAATGTGTAAGAGAAATAAGACTCACTGTGTCGATGAAGAGTCTGCAGATGGCCAGGAATCCAGCGCGGATTATGAACCGATAGGCAGAGAGGCAGCCCAGCCCCACGGGGAGGTACATACCATGTTTACCTGCACCACCGAGTGTTCCCTGCTGAAGGTGAAGTCGAGATAGATGGCGTTCCAGTCTTCATGGAAGTGGACATGGGGGCGAGCCAGTCAGTGATGAATCAAGAAGCCTTTGAGAGGCTATGGGACAATCAAGCTGAACGACCCAAGTTGGTCACGGTTCAGACAAAGCTGCGCACCTACACCAATGAAATCATCCCAGTCGTTGGTAGTGCAGATGTAAAGGTACTCCATGATGGCGCGGTGCACAAGTTACCCCTGTGGATTGTTGCAGGTGATGGACCAACGCTGCTCGGCAGAAGGTGGATGGAGAAGATCCATTGGAAGTGGGAAGACTTCACCCCTCCAGTGATCGAAGCCCTCTGCACTCAGAGGCAAAGCAAGCCCTCACCTGAGAGTGGACCAGGCACCGGAGAGCAGACCAGCACAGCACCCGAGACACAGTCTGCTCAGCACGACTGTGTGGAGATGATCCAGCTGAGACGACCCGAATGCACCTTCCAGGCTCCAGTGGCAGGACTCCGGAGGAAGAAAATCGGATCCAGAGGCGACTTCCCAGCTTCGGAGGCAGAATCTGGGGAGAAGAGGATCACCGGAGTCGACATCGTGGATGGAGGAAAGATGACGCCCAAACCACGAGGTGAGGCGCTGAAGAAAATGATGGCTGCAGCCAAATCACGAGGTGCAGCGCTGATGGAGCAACATGTGGCACCAAACGGAGAAGCGGATTGGGGTAAAGAAAGTAAGGCTCTCTTAAAGGAGGCCTGCAACCCACTACAATTAAAGGGACAGTTCCACACACTCAAACAATGTAATAGTAACTGTAAGTCAGAGACAAAATGTGTAATTGATCATGTAAAATGTGTAACTGATAATCTGAATTGTTTACATGCAACCAGCGAGGAAAAGTCGCGCGATAAGTAATGAAAAGTTGTGCGATGCAGGATTTCCACTGCACGCAGCCAATGCAGCGGGCAGGCACCCATCGGGAGCACACAGGTCCAGTAAGCTACCCAAAGCTGTTGCCTGCGTCCCGGGGACCAGAGTTATGCACCATGGAGTGTGGCCACAAACAGCCAACACACCCGAGCTGCAGACCAAGCGACCTCAGCAGGGCAATGGCAACGGTATCGATACCCTGCCCCTGATCGGTTCCACCTCTCAGGCACCCGATGGCACCAACTGCCACGAGCCTAAAGGCCTAAAGGAGCAGACTGTGCTAAGGCGCTGTCCCCAGATCCCATCGCCACCAAGGCCATACCCGTAAATGAAGGGTAACCCGCCACAGTTCCCCCAAAGGAGACTGGGACAAGCCAGGATCCCAAACCAAACGACGCCCAGACCAGTGAGTCAGCAGTCTCCTGTGCACTGCCAGACGACAGCTCCTCAGGAAGCAACAGCGACCCGGGGCGCAAAGAAAGGACAGGGAGGTCGCAGGCATCTGTGAACCGGTAACCGCTAGGGACCACGGCAACAGCCCCAACAGCAGGCAACTCGAGCCAATCCGGGTTTCCACTGCCAGCACTGGGCTCGGAGCCACCACCAGACTGCAAGGACACAATCCAGCAGCTCTGGAACTAGTTTGTCCTCACGTACCGGTCACTGCATCAACAAGACATCTCACCAGTCTAACGTACTTGTTTCACAACGGAACCCCAAATGTAAAGTTTTCCTGAACTTGAATGTATATGAATGCTATGAGCCTCTGGCACAATCTATATGTGGGGGGTGGGGAGGGAAATGGAGTGGTCAGGGACACACATAAACAGCAACCACCAGCACTCTACAGCACCAACCACTCACCCAAGATTGAAACGACCTGCCAAGAGTCAACAGGAGCTCACATAGAGCTAAGCCCAGAGGACAGTCAATGCAGGCTCTGAAGGCTCAGGGGAGAGTGATGTCATGTATCCTACATGGCTACTGTTGGTACTATCACAAGGTGTGCCACCAGAGGGCACAGCAGTGGGAAACTTGTAGGTTACCTATACAGGTGTGCCTGGCCTAGTATAAAAGGCAGGCCACCAGGTGTGATCCTCACTCTGGAGTTAACAAATAAAGGACTAAGGTCACTGCAGTTCAAGTATAACACATTGCCTCGTGGAGTCATTACTAGAGCATCCAAGGACACAACAGTGTCCATTGTAGATTGCCCATCGGTGAAACCCATTTGCTCAGTGTGATAGTGTTTCATTAACAGTGGCTGAAGCTGAGCAAGTAGGCATATGAAAGGACATCTCCAGGAACTGAAAGTGTTATGTATGTTAACTGGGTTTTACCTGCCACTGGAGGGCGCGACTGTCGGAGTCTTAATGGTGACTGGCAGACACGTGCAAACCGTGTATATAATGTTGAATCCTCACTTTGAGAATAAATAAACTGGAGTAAGGTCATGCCTGAACTAACTCACCATACTTAGCCTCGTGGAGTTATTCGATACTTAACAATTGTCGACGCGTTAAAAATACGAACTTTCATGCAACCATGTCTGTTGGAATTTTGGAGAGATTCGTGGAAGGGGAAGACTGGGAGGATTTCACTGATCGCCTCGACCAGTACTTCGTAGCCAGCGGATTGGAAGGAACCGATAACGCAATTAAGCGCAGGGCGGTTCTCCTCACTGTTTGTGGATCAAAAATTTATGGCCTTATCAAGAATCTACTTTACCGACTCGATCAACAGATAAGACTTACGATGAATTGTGTACACTGGTTCGGAACCACTTTAAACTGAAGGAAAGCATCATCATGGCGAGGTATCATTTCTATACGCACAATTGCGTCGAGGGCCAGGACGTAGCGGAATTTGTTGCCGACCTGAGACGTCTCACTGGGCCGTGCAACTTTGGAGCTGCGTTGGAGGAAGTGCTGCGTTTTTCGTGCTTGGCATTGGCCACGAGGTCATCCTTCGAAAGCTGCCGGCTGCTGAATCTCTAGACCTGAGCAGGGCCATCACGATCGGCCAGGCATGCATGTCCACGGACTAAAACTCAAAACAGATATCTTCCCAGCATCGAAACTCACCGGCAATACTGTGCATAAAATAATATCGTCGGCAGGCAGAGCTGCACATGGCAAGGCCTACTTGTCCGCGTTCACACAACCTGTAACTCCTTAAAGTCCGCCATCGGGGGTGAATCAAATCTCGCCTTGTTGGCGTTGCGGGGGCAATCATCAGGCCCATCAATGCCGATTCAAGCAATACATGTGCAAAGGCTGTGCAACAATGGGGCACCTTCAGCAAATGTGTCCGCAACCGAGCAAGTGTGCTGCGACACACCATGTGGCTGAGGATGATCGATCCAGTGTGGATCAAGCGACACAGGCAACTCAACCCGAGGTATAGGACAAAGAAGTGTATGGGGTACATTCTTTTACCAAAAGTCCTCCGATAATGCTGGAAGTTAAATTAAATGGGGTTCCAGTATCCATGGAATTGGACACGGGTGCGAGTCAGTCAATAATGAGCCAGCGGGCTTTCGAAAAGCTGTGGGATACTAAGGCAAAAAGACCCAAACTGAGCCCAATCAATGCAAAGCTGCGTATCTAGACCAAAGAGCTCATACCAGTCATTGGCAGCGTGGCAGTACAGGTATTGTACGATAGAGCTGTGCATGATTTATCGTTGTGGATCGTTCCAGGCAATGGCCCAACGCTGTTCGGGAGGAATTGGCTTGAGAAAATTAAATGGAACTGGAACGATATTAACGCCTTATCATCAGTGGATGACACTTCGTGTGCTCAAGTGCTGAGCAAGTTTCCCTCGTTCGAACCAGGCATCGGCAGCTTCATGGGAGCCAAGGTGCAGATCCACCTAGGCCCGGATGCAAGACCCATCCATCACAAGGCTCGGGCGGTTCCGTACATGATGAGGGAGAAGGTTGAGATCGAACTGGACAGACTTCAACGGGAAGGAATCATATCACCAGTTGAGTTCAGCGAATGGGCCAGTCCAATTGTCCCGGTGTTGAAAAGTGATGGCACGGTCAGGATCTGCGGCGACTACAAGGTAACGATCAATCGAGTCTCAATACAGGATCAGTACCCGTTACCCAAGGCTGATGACCTGTTGGCAACACCATGGAGGGAAGTCGTTCACCAAATTGGACCTGACCTCCGCTTACATGACACAGGAGCTGGTCGAATCTTTGAACAAACTGACGTACATCAACACGCACAAAGGACTGTTTATATACCACAGATGCTCTTTCGGAATTCGCTCGGCGGCAGCCATATTTCACAGAAACATGGAGAGTTTGCTGAAGTCCGTCCTGAGAACCATCGTGTTCCAAGCTGACATCCTGATCACCGGTCGCAACACCACCAAACACCTGCACAACTTGGAAGAGGTACTACGTTATCTGGACAGAGTGGAACTCAGGCTAAAACGTTCCAAGTGCGTTTTCATGGCACAAGAAGTCAAATTCCTGGGGAGAAAGATTGCAGCAGACGGCATCAGGCCTACAGACTTGAAGACAGAAGCCATCAAGAATGCACCCAGACCCCAGAGTGTGACGGAGCTGCATTCATTCTTGGGTCTTCTCAACTATTTCGGTAACTTTCTACCTAGTTTGAGCACATTGCTAGAGCCCTTGCACATGTTGCTGAGAAAGGGTAATGAGTGGGTTTGGGGCAAATCTCAAGACAGAGCCTTTGAGAAAGCCAGGAACCTGCTATGTTCCAATAAATTACTGGTACACTATGACCCATGTAAGCGGTTAGTGCTGACCTGCGACGCCTCATCATATGGGGTCGGTTGTGTGCTCCAGCAAACCAATGTATCAGGCAAACTCCAACCAGTTGCATACGCGTCCAGAAGTCTGTCTAAGGCTGAAAGAGCCTATAGTATGATCGAGAAAGAGGCTTTAACATGTGTATATGAGGTTAGGAAAATGCACCAATACCTGTTTAGGCTTCGGTTTGAGCTTGAAACAGACCACAAGCCGCTCATTTCATTGTTTTCTGAGGGCAAAGGTATAAACACCAATGCCTCGTCCCACATCCAAAAATGGGCACTGACATTATCCGCTTATGATCATCTGCCACATACCAGACACTAAAAACTGTGCTGATGCGCTTAGCCGGCTACCATTGCCCACAAGCGGGGTGGAAATGCCGCAACCCGCAGACTTGCTGCTGGTCATGGATGCCTTCGCGAACGAGGGGTCTCCCGTCACAGCTCACCAAATTAGGACCTGGACCAGCCAGGATCCTGTACTGTCAAGCGTAAAAAGGTGTGTCCTAAATGGAAATTGGTCTGCCATTCCCAGGGAAATGCAAGATGAAATTAAGCCTTATGGCTGCCGCAAAGTTGAATTCTCTATTCAGTCTGATTGTCTGTTATGGGGTAATTGTGTTGTTATGCCAAAAAAAGGCAGGGAAACTTTTGTGCAAGATTTACACAGTACCCACCCAGGCATTGTCATGATGCAGGCCATTGCCAGGTCTCACGTTTGGTGACCCGGCATTGCCTCGGACTTGGGAGTTATGCATGTATCAGTGCAACACTTGCATGCAACTGAGTAATGCACCTGTGGAGGCTCCGCTGAGTCTGTGGTCATGGCCATCCAAACCGTGGTCAAGGATCCACATAGACTTTGCCGGCCTCTTTCTCGGCAAAATGTTTTTAGTGGTAGTGGACGCTTACTCCAAATGGATTGAATGCATAATCATGTCATCCAGCACATTCACAGCCACTATTGAAAGCCCCCGGGCCATGTTCGCCACCCATGGCCTGCCCAACATCCTTTTCAGCGACAATGGACCATGTTTTACCAGTTCGGAGTTCCACGAGTTTATGACCAGTAATGGCATTGAGCATGTCAGGTCTGCCCCTTTCAAACCCGCGTCTAACGGTGAAGCGGAGCGGGCTGTCAAACCATTAACTAGAGCCTAAAACGCGTGACTCACAGCTCCCTACAGATCCACTTGTCCCGCATTCTGCTCAATTACCGGACGAGATCCCACTCACTCACCAGGTTCCGTCCTGCCGAGCTGTTAATGAAGAGAGGCCTCAAAACCAGCCTCTCCCTTGTACACCCGGATCAGCCATGATCTTGTTGAATGGCGGAGCAGGCTCGAGGGGCTAGATGGCCTACTCCTGTTTCTAATTCTTATGTTCTCAATGATCATGTCGAAACCAGAAGGCAACGGCAGCAATGGTACCACGATCACGCGGCCTTAACACGTAACATTGCTGTTCATGACCCTGTGTTTGTCCTGAATTATGGTCATGGGCCAAAGTGGGTTGCTGGCACGGTTTTGGCCAAGGAGGGGAACAGGGTGTTTGTAGTCAAACTGTTAAATGGCCAAACGCGCAAGAGGCACATCGACCAAACCAAATTGCGATTCACAGAACCCAGACCAAATTGAAGATGACATCATCATCGACCAACCAACACACATCCAACCATCAGCTGACCCTTGTGTCATTCACGAAGAGAATAAATAAACTGGAGTAAGGTTATGCCTGAACTAGCTCACCGTACTTAGCCACGTGGAGTTATTCGATACTTAACAGAAAGGAGAGTTTTTGGTCTATAACTGCCACGTGCAGTATGTGGTCCTTTTCTTTTACAGAGCGAGATATTGGCCCAGAATTTACGGTCCAAGTGACGATGTACAAGCGTATGCCTTCTGAAAGACCCCACAAGTTCCAGGTTTCCACATGCGCTGCGCTTGCGCAAAAACCCGCAACTTGTGATCTGTCAATTGTTCGAACCGACTAGAAATTCACTTTTGCTGGCACAGAGTTGGGCTATTTGCCCAATTACTGCCCAGCAATTGCACACAAACCTCTTAGGCCTGGTAAAAGTAGGCATGGGGCCTGCTTTCACCAGCGTAAGAATTATTATGACTATTAAATTAAAATTTTTAAAATAAAAAATGATGCGCAAACACTTAAAATTTGTCTATACACATATTAGCCCAGATTAAAATGTTTAAAATTATATTTCAAAATATAATTTTTTTATTGTATTTGATGTAATGAAGGGTCTTTTAATTAAATTTGAAAATGGGAATATTAATTTTCATTGCAGTTGTCTAAATTGTTTAATTATTTCTGGATTCCATTAGGATTTATGGGGATTCTATTTGTAAATGGAATTCTCCGTTCTCATTGGAGGACCTGGTCCATGTGATCTCAGCGACGCTTCCGAAACACCTACGTCTCTGGGATCCTAGGCCTTTACGCAGTCGTATGCCTGCAGCCCAGGACCCAAACTCTACATAACTTTAGAGTCAGGAGGTAAGTTCATAGATTTTTCGGGGGTTGGAGGCGTAATCTGGAAGTACGCTTCCGACCACAAATTCAGGGCCAATGCTCCTTCCTTCCATGCCACCGGTACAATCCCAGAAGTCTAAACCAAAACAAAGAGTTGGTGTAGCACTGAGTGGTACACTTGAGAAGTTCGGGTGTTATCGAGTCGGGTCCAGAGTCACGGTTATTTTGTAACTTCTTTTACAGCTGAACAGAGTTCTTCCATCGTGGTATATTGATGCGGTTCTTGGCATCAGGTATTACATATTTGCTCTTTGCCTAACATCTAAGATTCATTGCAAATTCCATCTTTGGTCTATTGGTTTCTTAGGCAAAGACAAATTCCAGATTGTCAGTGCATATGCTGTGATAAAAGATATTCAAATTGATAGACAAAATGTGGAGGCAGTGGATTTTATCTGCTTGGTAGCAAACTGTCATCAGATGAACGTAGCGAGCCAGATATACTGAGGAGAATTGGCTTAAGTTAAAGGCACTATATAAATACAAGTTGTTTTGTAAGAACCTGCTCAGGGTCTGGAATCAAAAGAAGATGAAAATCCTTACAAAAGCACAAATTTATCAGACCTGCATCCTTCCAATACTTTTGTATGGATCTGAAACATGTACGTTGCTAAGCAAGACATAAAGAGATTGGAAACATTTCATATGCGTGGTCAGATGCAAAATCTGAAAATTAGATGGTTCGACTTAATCCGCAACAAAGATGTCACAAAAAGATTGAAGTCATCATTAATCATCGCAGCTGAGCACTCTTTGGTCACATTTCCTGAAAATCAGGCACTGAAGGTCAAAATCGAGATCAGAATGAGACACCAACAGTCTGGAAATTGGAGGTGGCCACAGCGTCACCCTCAGTTAACCTGCCTAAATCAGATCCGTTAAGGTCCAGTGGAATGCTCTGATGCTTGGAACGAAGCCATACGGCACAGTCATGGACGATCGACTCTACGGACCTCTGCTTTCTAAGTGCAATTGCTTGCTTGTGGGTTTCAAATATGACTCCCAAGTATTGAGCAAATAATCTAAACTGGCACTGGAGTGCAGTACTAAGGGAGTGCTTCATTGTGGGAGATGCAGTCCTTCAGATGAAAGGTTTAACTGGGTCCTATCTGCATGTTCAAGTGTATATTAAATTTCCCATGGAACTTTTCAAAGAACAGAAATTTCTCCAGGTATCCTAGCCAACTTTTATCCCCCTAACCAAAACAGATTAACTGGTGATTCATTTTATTGTTGTTTGTGGGATCTTGCCATGTGCAAATTGGCTGGCATGTTTACCTACAAAACAACAGTGATTGCACTTCAGAAGTAATTTTTGAAACTCCTTTTGCAGATACCTTTTACCACAATATCAGAAGCTTTCTCATTAGCAGGATCCACGATATTCAGAATGGGAATTCCGTTCGGTATTCCGATAGCAGTGAGATTTTGTGATGTGTGTCATGTCTTACCTATGTTTGTGTTCCTTCTAAGCTCTACCTCAGTGGGAGAAGTGTGGAGACAGCTTGCTGTTTCTTAGTTGGGGCCTCTTGACAGAGCTGTGCTGCGGTACCTCTTTGTGGTGTGTCAAGAGATGATTCTACAACTACTATCAGCATTTTGACACATGTACTGGCTGGCTGGACTTGCCCACTATCTGGCATCTTTTTTGTCCTCTGAGAGGACTGGCTGAGTTGGGTGAATGTCACTGCCTCATCGATACTTCTTCCTTTTGCAATGCCCTGACTGCTGGGGATCTCCTGCGGGTGACTAGAGATCTGTATAGAAACAGATCCTCAACAACCACTTAAGAGTGTGAACCCCACTGTAATTTTCTGGATTTTTTGATCATTTCTCAACAGAAATAATTTGGAAAAAAGTTACATTTAATATTGAAGGCTTTAAAAGTAAATTCTATTCTCATAAATTTTAAAAAGAGGCATCTTGACAAAAGACAATTAATATGCTAGTCAGAAGTTGGTTATCCCTGAAACTACAATAACAACTTGTATTTATAGAGTACCTTTAACATAGTAAAACATCCCCAGGCACTTCACAGGAGTATCACGAGACAAAAAAATCTGCCAATGAGACGCACAAGCAGAAATTAGTGCAAGTGACCAAAAGCTTGGTGAAAGAGGTATGTTTTAAGGAGCGTCTTTGAAGGAGAAAAGAGAGGTAGAGAATCGGAGAGGTTTAGTCAGGAGTTCCAGACCTTGGGGCCAAGGCAACAGAAGGCACGGCCACCAATGGTTGCACAATTATAATCAGAGATGCTCAAGAGGGCAGAATTAGAGGAGCACAGACATCTCGGGGGGGGGGGGGGGGGGGGGTTGTGGGGTTGGAAGAGATTACAGAGATAGGGAGGGACTAGGCCATGGAGGGATTTGAAAATAAGGATGAGAATTTTGAAATTAAGGCGTTGCTTAACCCCGAAGCCAATGTAGGTCAGCGAGCACAGGGGTGATGGGTGAGCGGGACTTGGTGCAAGTTAGGACATGGGCAGCCAAGTTTTGGATCACCTCAAGTTTACGTGGGGCTGAATGTGGGAATCCAGCCAGAAGTGCGTTGGAATAGTCAAGTCTAGAGGTAACAAAGGAATGGTTGAGGGCTTCAGCAGCAGATAAGCTGAGGTAAGGGTGGAGACAGGCGATGTTAGGGAGGTGGAAATAGGCGGTCTTAGTTAAGCTGTGGATTTGTGGTTGAAAGCTCATTTCAGGATCAAATATGACACCAAGGTTGCGAACAGTGTGGTTCAGCCTCAGACAAAAGTTGGGGAGAGGGATGGAGTCAGTGGCTAGGGAATGGATTTTGTGGTGGGGACCAAAAACAATAGTTTCGGTCTTCCCGATATTCAATTGGAGAAAATTTCTGCTCATCCAGAACTGATGTCGGCAAGCAATCTGACAATTTAGATACCACAGAGAGGTCGATAGAAGTGGTAGTGAAGTAGAGCTGACCAATAAACAATTCATTCATTGGGAAAATATACCTCAGCATTGTGTTCGAAAATCTTTGATCTCTGTTGGTCTATGAGCAAGGGAGTAGATGAGGAATAGGCTCTTGACACAGTAACAGAGAGGCTTTTTCAAATTAGAACAGAGAGTTGGCTTTTGAAGACAGAATATTGCACATGTCTCAGCCACGATCCCTCATCACTCCTCCACCCCGATCACTTGTTGCAAGTCCGCCACAACCTTCCCGCTCCTCTGCTGTACCAGGGCCCCGCCAATATTCCTGCCTATGCTCCAAACGGCGACCTGGTTCTTGATGACGTCACCCAGTCGCCCACCTTGAAGCCGTCGTACATTTGTGTCAGCTCGTGCTGAAGCTGCAGTGGCATGCTGCATCTCTTTTTATAGCCCCAACCTGCGGAGATGTTCTCACACAGGTCAGGGTGGCCAATGATGTCCCAGGGCCCGGCGCTCCAGCTCTTTTTATAGCCCCGACCTGCGGAGATGTTCTCACACAGGTCAGGGTGGCCAATGATGTCCCAGGGCCCGGCGCTCCAGCTCTTTTTATAGCCCCGACCTGCGAGGGATCGTGGCTGAGATTTGGTGGGTGATCATGACGGAGGTTCAGCAAATGTTTGGTGTGGAGGTGCGGCGGGAGATCGTGGTAGAGGTGCGGCGAGTGTTTTTGTGGCGGAGGAGTGGTGAGGGATCGTGGTGGAGGAGCGGCGAGAGATCGAGGCAGTGGTGCGGTGAATGAGGGTACAGGGCCCAGAAGAGCCGAGAGCCCAGGGGCAGCATGGGCCTGCCCACACTGCGATATGTGTGTGCACTACTCCGTGCAGCAGAGCAGGTCTCCAGTCGTCCTGGTTAACTCTTGCCACTGGATAAAGGCCTAGCTCTGTCAAGCCCGTGTGGTGGCTGGTGTGCAACGGTCACCACACGTTAAAAAAATCCATGCACAGGCATCTTCCACCCCCTCAATTGGAGTTCAGGGCTGGAACATCGGGTCCTTCATTGAAACATCTGTGAACTCTTGTGGAAGCAAGTCATCCTCGTTCGAGGGACCGCCTATGATTACACATGTAGATAAGCAGCTAATGGCTGCAAACGACAAGGGCTTACAGGGCGAATGGTTCAACACTGGACTGTAGGACAAGATGAAGGGAGATTATTCTCTTCAAGTTAAGTAAGATGACCCACTGATATGGGGATAGTGTTGTATATTCTTTATTTTGTATCATTACATGAGTATGTTGTATCAATTGAACGAAGTCGCTCTGCTCGTACTTATTGCTTTGTACATTTCACCTTATTGTGGAATAAAACAGTTTATGAGATGACTTTTCTTCATCTAAAGTTAACTTGGCCCACCTTTGGAGAGATTGAAGAAATACATTTAAAAGACACAAATATCTGGTCCAGATCACAAGTGCATGCTATTGTTACATCTGGATCGCACATAAGTTGATATAGGGCAATGTGAGTCTACTACCATAAAAGTAAAGGGGATCAATTTTCTCCAATGCCGTTTTTTGGTGTATTTGAAGAGTTACGCCCATTTATTTTGGGCCCGATTACGCCAAAAAAAAACGTTAAAGTTTCCCAGTTCTAATTTTTGAAATTGGCGCCACGCATCCTGTCCTTTAGCTTTGGGTGGGTGGAGCCGAAGGTCTGCGCCGAAAAAAGGAGGCCCCCCCTTCTGCGCATGCGCGAAAAAAAATGACGTTTTCTATGTGACTGGTATGGGCGCACATGCCCAGTACATCGCCTGGTCTGCATTCAACCATTTTTAAAGAGCCAGTTGTGCATGAGAACTTTTATTCTGAGTGGAAAAAATTGGAGCTGCAATATGTAACACGGCTCAAGGACCAACATTTTTTCAGGATGAAGTGGAGGCCCTGGTTCCAGTAATTGAGGCCAGATGGCACAAGCTGGACACCAACAGAGATCAAATAAAAGTTTCACCAAAAGAAATGAAGAAACGCTGGAACTAACTTTCACAAGTCTACTGTGCAATGGTGACCACCCCGAGGTCCGGAGGCCAGTGCAAAAAGAAGTGGCAGGACCTTGGTCAAGTAGTTAGTGTAAGTAATATTTTCATTTATTCACTGGAATTGCAATTGTAAATGTGACCATCTGAATGTCCCACCCAGCAGAAAGATACCCTCTATAAAAAGTTATATTTTCATCTTTACAGAGGAAAGTGGCACACACACGCGAGGAAGAGGGTTAAGTCCTGCAAATTCCACAGTCTGGCTTTGCTAAATGTTAAGTACTGCGCGATTTAGCTATGCTTTGGTTCATGGGGGTGTCTCCGTCTGCTACACCAACCCCCTCCTCTGCTGCTAACCATTTGTCTGTTCTGTTATATTTTGCAGAACTTGAGGCCAACCCTGACGAGGCTGAAGCCAATGCAGAAGAAGATTCAGACGCGGAGGAGCCTGAAAAGGGGAACATCTTCCAATCCATCCTTCCAGACCAGGAGTATAGGGGTGAGGTGGAGGTGATGGATGAAGCCCCCACTGTTGTACTAACTCTGGAGGAGGTGCTGGTGCCGCCCATTGAGGTGCCAGCCCCTTTCCTGAGTGGTGTGAGTGTTGGGATATTTCATGGTTTCACACTGTCTGAGGCTGCGCGTTCCAGTAGGGAGCAGTGAGCCTCAACTAGGGCCCCACCGTCTGAGGCTGCGGGTCCCAGTGGGGTGCGGCAAGCCACATCCAGGGTGGGGGAGGGGAGCTCAACAGCACTCTCCTGAGGTGCAGGATATAACAGATGTGGTTCAGATGATAGCAATGAGTGGGGAGAGCACTGACCTTACGCAATCACTCCTGGACACCATCGGTGGGGTGGGTGATGAGGTATCGGGACTGCTGGGAGAAGTAACAACACTCTCGTGAGAAATGGGAACACTGTCCGGGCACATTAGAGAGGAAATGTTGTATGTAGCTGATACACTGTCGGTGCACATGAGGGAGGGAATGTCACAGGAAGCTGATACACTGTCAGTGCACATGAGGGAGGGAATGTCACAAGTAGTTGAGCCACTGGCGGAGCAATGAGAGAGGTAATGTCGGAGGTAGTTGAGACACTGTCGGGGACGTGAGGGAGGGAATGTCGGAGTTAGCTGCTACAATAATGGAACACGTCCAGACCCCGCAGCCATTGACGGAATCAACTGCAACTCCTACTCCAATCCCCAGACCAACCTCTGAAGAGGCCCAAGCCGGGCCTTCCACATTACCGCCTGCCCACGCGCCCCCAACAAGAAGTCCGCATTACCTGAGATGCTCGAAAGAATAAGCTTGGTACCAACCCAAGAAACGCTGCGCCATCGCCAGTGGGCAGGGGTGGAGTCACCAAGACCAAGTGCAGCGGGCGGTCTTTGAAGAAGGTGGAGGAGAGATGGGTGCAGCCTTTGTTTGCTGCTGTTGTTATTGTTATTATTGTTGTTACTGTAGTAACTGTTCTCAAATTAAAAGTTTTTTGTAAGTGATGTAAATTTACAAGTTTAAAAGTTCGTAAGTGATCTTAAAGTTTCTAAGCGATCTTAACTGAATAGTTGAAAGTTGGATACAAGAATATTTTTATTAAAGTTAAGTACAAACAAGTGTTAACATTTTGAATAAAATATATTTTAACTTATTACTGAATCAGTTACATTATTTGTTGCATTATTAACACAACTTTTTGAACTAAAGAAGAATTGTTTACATTATTTGTTCTATTATTAACACAACACAACATTACAGAACTGGTCCAAACAGTCAGCATGGTCCATTTTGAATAGTTGCCGCTGAGCCTTCAGGCAATAAAGCATTCATGGATGAGCTGCTGGCTCAAGGCTCGAGCAATTGTTAAAGGGGCACGATGGCCCACCCTCCTCTGTCGTCGTGCTCTGGGTTCAGGTAGTTGCAAAGCTTCCTCGTCTTCTTTGTCCTCCTTCGCCTCATTTTCTGCATCTTCCTCCTCATCATCAGCCACTCTCGCCTCAGGAGAGTCTTCTACTACCAGCTGCTGTTGCCTCATGATGGCTAAGTTGTGCAGCATGGAGCAGACAACAGTAAACTGACCGACAATCTCAGGGGAGTATTGCAAGTAGCCTCGGGAAAGGTCCAGGCATCGGAAACGCTGCTTTACGATGCCAATGGTTCTCTCTATTATGCTGCACATCGCGGTCAGCTTCCGTCCAGGTTACACGTTGGGGCGTCATAAGCCAGGTGGCGAGGCCGTACCCTTTGTCCCCCAGCAGCCAGCTCTGCCCTTCTGGCTGCTGCTGAAACATGGCAGCAAATATAGCGCTCTCGCGTAGGATGAAAGCATCATGGGTGCTCCCAGGGTATCTCACATCAACTGCCATGATGCGATGCATGTTGTCACAGACGAGCTGCACATTCATGGAGTGGAAGCCTTTAATGTTTCTGTACATCTCGGAATCCTCCAAAAGGTGCTCGCAAGGCGATGTGGGTACAATCAATGCAGCCCTGTACCTTGGGGACGCCAACAATCTTGGAGAAGCCCACAGCCCTGTTACGCATCGCCTGGGCAGTCATGGGGAACTGTATGTAGTCATTCCTCCAGGCATATAGTGCAGCAGTCACCTGCCGAATGCAGATATGTGTTGCATGTTGAGAAATGGTGCCAGTTGTGGCCTGGAATGATCCAAACGCATAAAATGAATGTGCAGCTGTAACCTTTACTTCAACTGACAAAGCAGTCCTCCTGACTCTTCTAGGGTGCAGGTCAGCTTTTATTAACTCACAGATCTTGGTTACAACTTACTTGCGGAAACGCAGCCTTCTCACGCAGTCTGCCTCACTCAGGTACAGGTATGAACGCCTGTCTCGATATACCTGATGTGTGCAAGGCCACTTGCCCATCATCCTACATGCTCTGTGGTTCCGCAGGTGATGGTGTCTAATTAATATTCTCCTCCGCAGCACCATCATGCAGAAGGCTTGCACAAGGTTATGGCATTGTCAATATTGCCCCCATAATTAAATTGTTAACAACCTCAAAACAGCAGGACAAAGCACTCACACCTCTTTTTTTCCTCTCCAAGGTCGGCGCCCTAGTATGGATCACACTCTGGTCTGCACATCTGCAATAGGCTTGCTTACTACGGGAAGCTAGGCATTCAATGAAGACATTTTGGGCAACAAAGTGTAATGCAATTCTTGAATTTTTGATTGTTTTCAAAGTACCACCACACCACTGAACCTCTCCTCACCGGGCTCGAGGGTCAGAGCGTCGGCTGGCAGAATCGTTCCCTCGCCCGGACACAGGGGCTCGGGGTTCGGCTTCCACCCCCCACACCTCCCGGCTTCTTTTGAAGCCGAGCCCAGAGGTCCTGTGTTCGGGCAAGGGAGCGATTCTGCCAGCCAAAGCTCCAACCCTCAAGCCCTGTGAGGAGACGTTCGGTGGTGGGGTAGTTCTTTGTAAAAAAAATCAAAAATTCAAGAATTGCATTACACTTCCAATTTCTCTCTTTTGACTTTGAAAAAATTTACATTTATGATGCATATGTTCTGTCTTCTTCACTCCCTCCAAAACTTCGGCTTAAAAAAATGGCGTCTTTCGGCGCCAATTTTGTAATTTGCGCTGATTTTTGTTAAGTGCCCAGAAGGTTCTTTGGGAGTGGTCACTTACGCCGTCCTAGGAAAAATGTAAGTTGGCTAAACTTGCTTAAATCTCAAAAACTGATGCAGACATCAGATTACAATGATGCAAAAAAATCATAGTCTAAAAAAAAGTACCTAAGTGAATTACGCTGGCACAGAAACTTCGGGGAAACTAGAAGATTTATATTTACTCCAAAAAAAAAGGTGCACACCAACAAACGGCACAGATAATTGGGGAAAATTGAACCCAGAGTACTTACAGGAGTGACTGGCGCTACTTATCCCCCAAAGGTATCTAGAGCAGACCCAAATTCATAACACCTACCATCAAGTGTCAAGAGCCAAAGTCAGTGTTCATGAGGGACACTATCAGTACTTATTTTGGACCTTTATTTACATGGGTTTCCCTGCAAATGACCATAGGGTTGCTACTGATCCTATGGTGGCCTGCAGGTTTTACAATACTTGCACAGATGTCAGTTCAGACCTTCCACATACCATTCAGGGAGCTCTGAAGATTGTCATAGTACTGCATGAAAAACTTCTCATTAATGTGTAAGCAGTCCCCATATGCGAAGAATATATACGGAACTGCAGCAACAACAACTTGTATTTATATAGCTCCTGTAACATCATAAAATATCCCAAGGCACTTCACAGGCGCGTAATCAGACAAAATTTGACTCTGAGCCACATAAGGAGATATTAGGATGACCAAAAACTCAGTCAAAAAGGTAAGATTTAAGGAGCATCTTAAAGGAGGAGAGAGAGGTAGAGAGGCGGAGAGGGTGTCCCCATGTGCCCGAGTGAGTTTGAAGGGGGAGGGGAACTGGGTGGCCTTTCACCTCTGCAACCTAGGTCCAAATCTAGTCCACACAGATGGGATGTAAGTTTCCTTAGGCTGGAAGAGTCCTATGGGAAATACATTTGGCAGTCTCATTGTGGTTCCTGGTGGGTATGGGCTTGCAATACAAAACTGTCCCGAATTTGTCAATCTATGTCTGAGAGGTCACAAGATGGCTGGTGTAGAAAATGGGCAGGGGAAATGTCACATTGGTGCAGTAGAGGGTGTGCTCCTGATTCTGGGGCCGTCATGTTATTGGAAGAGTGTAGTTGAAGTTTTACTCCACATCTGGCTGTGCTATAACTAACCTGGGAGTGAACATGTGTGAATGTATGATCAAGAGTTTATAAATAGATTCAGATAGTATTTGGATGGTAGCACAAGATGGAGCAGATATGTGACATTGCAAGTATTTTTAAGTGTTAGCTGCAAAGTTCAAGCTGAAAAATTATAGATGTGAAGTGCAGGTGAGAAACATGAGAGGTTGCTCTAGTGCTTCCCATGCTACATTGCTGGCACAGTGCTTGTGGCATGAATACAATGGACATAGATCTCATTTGAATCTGTGGATAAGTGGGCTAGATGTACTAAAGGTCTATTCCTGCCTAAATCTGCAATTATGAACAGATGCCAATCCATCATTAATGGGTTAGAACAGGTGACGTTAAAGTTGGGGTTTGAGGAGGTTTTCAAAGAGAGAGTTGGAGAGGTGGAAAAATGCTGTCTTTTTAAGTAAACAGATGTGGAAACCAAAAGCATATAATTTGTGGTCCTTCCTATATTTACATAGTGTAAATAAAACAGAGCAATTAAACAAATAATATGTACAATTCTGACTGGAATAGTTTCATGTTATAATCCTGACAAATTACTGTATGTATAGATGTCTGTAGTTTACACAAAAGGCACCTCCCAAAAAAGCACTATACAATTATTTAGATCCTGTACTTATAACTACATAATTATTCAGTTAAAGCTAGTACAGTGCAAGGAAATATTACCGATCATTCTCTCTTAAATGTAGGGAGCCTTAGCTCTCTCCAAGTAGAATTTATCTCTCTGATTATTTTTATAAATTCATGTTACCCAAAATTCCCTTATTTAAAAAGGAAAATTGAAATAACAAAGATTTTATAAATCGTGAGCAACTTGGAGACAAACTTTAGTTATATAAGTCACATAGATTTGTTGATAAATGATGCATTCCTGCACCATAATTGGCCAGATAAGTCTCACCAATTTGTTTTTAATTTCCTTAAAAAAACAACAAATTAAAACAGTGGAAAAGTAACTAACATTTGAGTAAATCAAACAAAATCGAATGAATGGCAGAAATATTGGACAGTAACTTTGCTTCAGTTTTTCCCAGGGAGTCTAACAAGGACATGACATTAGAAGAAGAGATCAAAAAGAATATCAAGTCATTTAGGATAGATAGGAGGGAGATAATTGATATACTGGAGAAACCTAGAGAGGATAAAACCCCAGGTTCTGGTGGATTGTATCCGCATATACTATATACACATATATGTGATAGAAAAGTGATTAATACCAGAGGACTGGCAGACAGCTAATGTTATTCCTGTATTCAAAAAGGGAAATAGAACAAATCCAAGGGAACTATAGATCAGTTAGCTTAATGCCAGTAGTAGGAAAGATATTGGAATCTTTATTCAAAGATGTAATAGAAAAACATCTAGAAACCAAAATTATAATAAAGAATAGCACAGATTTCAAAAGGGAAGGTCATGCTTAACCAACCTTATTGAATTCTTTGAAGAAGTAACATTAAAGAGTAGACAAGGATATTACAGTGGATGTAATATACAAGGACTTTCAGAAAGCCTTTGATACCGTATAGTAGACTCATGATCAATATTTCCATGCGGCCGTGCACCTATCTGCTGCTTCTGCGCAGCCCGGGACCAGCTTTTACAATGTAAAGATTTGTGCATGCGTGAAACTGTGAGTGAGCCGCGCAGCCTCCTAAAGGGGTCACGCATCCCCCAAAAAGAAGGTCAGAGCATGTGAAGTCAGAGGACAAGTAGTAGAATGGAAAGCAAACTGGCTACAAAACAGAAAAAAGAGAGTAGGAACTAAAGGTAAAGACTGCTGGAAAGTAGGAAATGAAGGAAGTTGTGTTCCACAGGGACCTGTGTTGTTCACTATTTACAAAAATGATTTGAACTCGCAAATTGAAGTACAATTTCAAAATTTGCGGATGACACCAAATTGGGGGTTATCGTTAATACTGAGGAAGATTGCGACAAAATACAAGGCGGCATTAACAAACTTGCAGAATAGGTGTGTAAATGTCAAATGAATTTCAATATAGCGAAGTGTAAGGTGGTGCATTTTGGTAGGAGAAATAAGGAGGCCACCTACTCCTTGGAAAATAAGGGACTAAATGGGGTAGAGGCACAAAGAGATCTAGGAGTACAGATGCGAGGAGTATTCAGAATAAAATGGACGAATTAACTGTGCAGACAGCAGTTAATGAGTATGATATAATTGGCATCACGGAGACATGGCTCCAGGGTGACCAAGGCTGGGAACTCAATATCCAGGGGTATTCAACATTTAGGAAGGATAGACAGAGAGAAAAAGGAGGCGGGGCGGAGCTGCTAGTTAAAGAGGAAATTAATGCAATAGTAAGGAGGGACATTAGCCTGGATGATGTGGAATCAGTATGGGTGGAACTGCGGAATACCAAAGGGCAGAAAACGCTAGTGGGAATTGTGTACAGACCACCAAACAGTAGTAGTGAGGTTGGAGACAGCATCAAACAAGAAATAAGACATGTGTGCAATAAAGGTACAGAAGTTATCATGGGCGACTTTAATCTACATATTGATTGGGCTAACCAAAGTGGTAGCAATGCGGTGGAGGAGGATTTCCTGGAGTGTATTAGGGATGGTTTGCTGGACCAATATGTCGAGGAACCAACTAGAGAGCAGGCCATCCTAGACTGGGTGATGTGTAATGAGAAGGGACTAATTAGCAATCTTGTTGTGCGAGGCCCCTTGGGGAGGAGTGACCATAATATGGTAGAATTCTTTATTAAGATGGAGAGTGACACAGTTAATTCGGAAACTAGGATCCTGAACTTAAGGAAAGGTAACTTCGACGGTATGAGGCGTGAATTGGCTGGAATAGACTGGCAAAGGATACTTAAAGGGTTGACGGTGGATAAGCAATGACAAACATTTAATGATCACATGGATGAATTTCAGCAATTGTACATCCCTGTCTGGAGTAAAAATAAAACGGGGAAGGTGGCTCAACCGTGGCTAAAAAGGATAGTGTTAAAACCAATAAATTGGCGAGAAAAAGCAACAAACCTGAGGACTGGGAGAAATTAAGAATTCAACAGAGGAGGACGAAGGTTTAATTAAGAGGGGGAAAATAGAGTACGAGCGGAAGCTTGCAGGAAAATAAAAACTGACTGCAAAAGCTTCTATAAATATACAAAGAGAAAAAGATTAGTGAAGACAAACGTAGGTCCCTTGCAGTCGGATTAAGGTGAATTTATAATGGGGAACAAAGAAATGGCAGACGAATTGAACAAATACTTTGGTTCTGTCTTCATGAAGGAAGACACAAATAACCTTCCAAATGTACTAGGGGACAGTGGGTCTTGTGAGAAGGAGGAACTGAAGGATATCCTTATAAAGCGGGAAATTGTGTTAGGGAAATTGATGGGATTGAAGGCCGATATATCCCCGGGGCCTGATAGTCTGCATCCCAAAGTACTTAAGAAAGTGGCCCTAGAAATAGTGGATGCATTGGTGATCATTTTCCAACAGTCTATCGACTCTGGATCAGTTCCTATGGACTGGAGGGTAGCTAATGTAACACCACTTTTTAAAAAAGGAGGAAGAGAGAAAACGGGTAATTATAGACCGGTTAGCCTGACATCAGTAGTGGGGAAAATGTTGGAATCAATCATTAAGGATGAAATAGCAGCGCATTTGGAAAGCAGTGACAGGATCGGTCCAAGTCAGCATGGATTTATGAAAGGGAAATCATGCTTGACGAATCTTCTGGAATTTTTTGAGGATGTAACTAGCAGAGTGGACAAGGGAGAACCAGTGGATGTGGTGTATTTAGACTTTCAAAAGGCTTTTGACAAGGTCCCGCACAAGAGATTTGTGTGCAAAATCAAAGCACATGGTATTGGGGTAATGTACTGACGTGGATAGAGAACTGGTTGGCAGACAGGAAGCAGAGAGTCGGGATAAAGGGGCCCTTTTCAGAATGGCAGGCAGTGACTAGTGGAGTGCCGCAGGGCTCAGTGCTGGGACCCCAGCTCTTTACAATATACATTAACGATTTATATGAAGGAATTGAGTGTAATATCTGCAAGTTTGCAGATGACACTGATCTGGGTGGTGGTGTGAGCTGTGAGGAGGACGCTAAGAGGCTGCAGGGTGACTTGGACAGGTTAGGTGAGTGGACAAATGCATGGCAGATGCAGTATAATGTGGATAAATGAGGTTATCCATTTTGGGGGCAAAAACACGGAGGCAGAATATTATCTGAATGGCAGCAGATTAGGAAAAGGGGAGGTGCAACGAGACCTGGGTGTCATGGTTCATCAGTCATTGAAAGTTGGCATGCAGGTACAGCAGGCAGTGAAGAAGGCAAATGGTATGTTGGCCTTCATAGCTAGGGGATTTGATTATAGGAGCAGGGAGGTCTTACTGCAGTTGTACAGGACCTTGGTGAGGCCTCAGCTGGAATATTGTGTTCAGTTTTGGTCTCCTAACCTGAGGAAGGACATTCTTGCCATTGAGGGAGTGCAGCGAAGGTACACCAGACTGATTCCAGGGATGGTTGGTCTGACATGTGAGGAGAGACTGGATCAACTGGGCCTTTATTCACTGGAGTTTAGAAGGATGAGAGGGGATTTCATAGAAACATATAAGATTCTGACGGGACTGGACAGGTTAGATGCAGGAAGAATGTTCCCAATGTTGGAGAAGTCCAGAACAGGGGACATAGTCTTAGGATAAGTGGTAGGCCATTTAGGACTGAGATGGGGAGAAACTTCTTCACTCAGGGAGTTGTTAACCTGTGGAATTCCCTGCTGCAGAGAGTTGTTGATGCCAGTTCACTGGATATATTCAAGAGGGACTTAGATATGGCCACTACGGCTAAAGGGATCAAGGAGTATGGAGAGAAAGCAGGAAAGGGGTACCGAGGGAATGATCAGCCATGATCTTATTGAATGGCAGTGCAGGCTCGAAGGGCCGAATGGCCTACTCCTGCACCTATTTTCTATGTTTCTATCTATGTTTATAAAGCATTAAAAGTAATGACGCAGATTAAGCCATAAAAAGTGAAAACTAAGCACTGATGTGCATTTCCAGAAGATTAGAATCCAAAAGCAGTGACGTTAAATATATATAGAACCTTGGTTAGGCCACACTTAGAGTAATGTGCACAGTTCTGGTCTCCATATTACAAAAAGGATATAAAAGCACCGGAGAAAGTACAAAAAAGATTACAAGGATGACACCAGAAGTGAGTGGGTACAACTATCTGGAGACTGGGACTCTTTAAAAAAGACTGAGAGGTGACCTGATAGAGGCCTTTAAAATTATAAAGGGGTTTGATAGGGTAGAAGTAGATTAGATTTTTCCATTTGTGGGGGAGTCTAAAAATAGTCATAAATCTAAGATAATCACTAATAAGGAATTCAGAGAAACGTCTTTACTTAGAGAGAGGTGAGAATATGGAATTCGCGACCACACGGTATGGTTGAGGCAATTAGTATTTAAGGGGAAGCCAGATAAGTCCATGAGAAAGGAAATAGGTTATGTTGATCGGGTGAGATGAATTACGGTGAAAGGAGGTTTCTGTGGAGCATAAAAACTGGCATGAACCTGTTAGGCCGAATGGCCGTTTCCGTGCTATAAAATTCTATGTAATTCTATGCATTCTTGGGCAATACGTACACCGCCGCTCTATGTACATTTACAATCTGAAAGTAACAGTGGTAAAGTCCGTTTTCGCATTTTAAATTTAACAGTTGTTAAAGTCGTACATATGTATGTACCTCCTCCGACCACAAAACTAAGTTTTACATCTGCAAGTTCCTCCTTTGCACAATCGTGCTTACCTTGTCAAGGTGAGTCAAGCCCCAGCTTTGCTTTGAGCTGATTGGTGGCTGTCTGAGAGCTGCACCAATCGATTGCTCGCACCACGCCAATCATCGCCCGTTGCCCCGGTAACGGCGCGGGTCGCCTCGGTGATTGGCTGCGAGGGGGCCACTGTCATTCGGCGTCACTGTGCCCTGGAGAGCTAGCCACTTTCATCCGGCACTGAGATCTCCAGCATAGTGCCAATGTTTCACGGAAGGACGTCCAATTCAAAGCACTCAGTGGATCTGAGTTTTTTGAACAATGAAGAAGTGAGCGCGGTACTGGAGGTGCTGGAGCGGGATAAGGAAGTTCGGAGGATAAATGATGAGAGGTTGAAGTATGTCGTCCCTGTGCTGCTTCTTCCGTTACTTGTCAGATTTGGGGAGGTGCTGCAAAGCTGGTACTGACTACTCTGCCTGAGACTCCAGGCTTGTTGAACTGTGCAGCCAAGGCTGTTATGGTTGTCTCACAAATACTTCTGATTGTAGCTGTGTAAAGCAAAGTCGTGGATGGTTTCGTTTTTAGCATGCTGTAAATATTAATAATGCAATGCGATATTGATTACTTTCGCCCGAGAAGGAATTTTTAATATGCCCGGATTCTCATTTCCAAAATGAGCGATCTTGTCCACTTCGATACACGAAATGTGAATGATTAAAGTAGAAGCGCAATATTTGTTTTTATGGTAATGCTGTTTGTTCACTACAGGCACAGTCCCACCGTGGTATTTAATTTGTAGCAAAGTCAATTGATATGAAGCTTTAGTTGCAAGAGACCGCCCGTGTTGGGGTGGAGCGAGAACAATAAAGGACAGGGCGTTGTTGAAATACTGTAGGGCCAAAATTTAGCAATAACATATAAAGCAGCTCGGAAAGGAACTGTTTAACGTCACAAAATAAAAGCGTCGAAAGTATGGAGCAGAATTACCCATAGCCATTGCAAGTCACCGTCAGAAAAGGTTGCAGCCGGAAAGACTCAGACTAAAGTTCCAGACTATTACAGTACAACAGAAAGAACATTTAATTTTAGGGCGTTGCCAAACTAACAAACATTGTTGTAAAAAAATGTATGAATACAGGCAATAACGTGAATAATTTCACCAATGCAAGCATTTTCGGTTCGAGATCCATGTTTACTGAACGTGCGTGTGAACAGATAGCTAGAGCCCGTCTCCGCATACTTTGAGTAGCTGTGCCTGCGCAAAGCGAGTCTCCACACCCAAAATGACAGCTGTGGGACACATGCACTATCGATTCACCAACTCCTCCACTGAGTGTTCTCCCTATTTCAGCCATTGGTATTGGAATGCGGGTCCTGCAACTTAAAAAAAAAAGTAAACGTGTGATTTGCTTTAGGAAAACATTTCTCTACCAATAATAACATCGGACCATTAAGTGGCAGGTTGTAGGTTTGCCGACCGAACCCCGCCATACTGAGTTCTGCTGTGTTGCTGTGGTGAATTGTTAAAGTCAATCACTTCCAAGCATGAAGGGAAAATTGGAAGAGGAGGCATCTTTTGCTCCACTGGTGCACAACATCTCTGGATGCCAGGAATACATCAGTGCTTCTTACGCCCATTGTTGCTAGGTAGCAAATGATGGGAAATACATATTTATGACATGATTCTGTCATTTGAGTCCTATTATATAGTACACCTGCCCATGTTTGGGCAGATGTATTAATGCACCAATGTCACTTCCAGCAGAAAAGCCCAGCGTTTGGGGGGGGCGGGGACGAGATAGTGGGATGGTTCCGTGCATGATTTTCTTTCACCAGTTAAAGAAGTTAGGAAAGTTAACCCTGTTACATTTTGTAAGCAGATGTGTCTGTAATTGTGGGCTTTAAACATAGAAACATAGAAAATAGGTGCAGGAGTAGGCCATTCAGTCCTTCTACCCTGCACCGCCATTCAATGAGTTCATGGCTGAACATGCAACTTCAGTACCCCCTTCCTGATTTCTCGCCATACCCCTTCATCCTCCGAGTAGTAAGGACTTCATCTAACTCCCTTTTGAATATATTTAGTGAATTGGCCTCAACTACTTTCTGTGGTAGAGAATTCCACAGGTTCACCACGCTCTGGGTGAAGAAGTTTCTCCTCAGCTCGGTCCTAAATGGCTTACCCCTTATCCTTAGACTGTGACCCTTGGTTCTGGACTTCCCCAACATTGGCAACATTCTTCCTGCATCTAACCTGTCTAAACCCGTCAGAATTTTAAACGTTTCTATGAGGTCCCCTCTCATTCTTCTGAACTCCAGTGAATACAAGCCCAGTTGATCCAGTCTTTCTTGATAGGTCAGTCCCACCATCCCAGGAATCAGTCTGGTGAATCTTCGCTGCACTCCCTCAATAGCAAGAATGTCCTTCCTCAAGTTAGGAGACCAAAACTGTACACAATACTCCAGGTGTGGCCTCACCAAGGCCCTGTACAACTGAAGCAACACCTCCCTGCCCCTGTACTCAAATCCCCTTGCTATGAAGGCCAACATGCCATTTGCTTTCTTAACCGCCTGATGTACCTGCATGCCAACCTTCAATGACTGATGTACCATGACACCCAGGTCTTGTTGCACCTCCCCTTTTCCTAATCTGTCACCATTCAGATAATAGTCTGCCTCTCTGTTTTTACCACCAAAGTGGATAACCTCACTTTGTCCACATTATACTTCATCTGCCATGCATTTGCCCACTCACCTAACCTATCCAAGTCACTCTGCAGCCTCATAGCATCTCCTCGCAGCTCACACTGCCACTCAACTTAGTGTCATCCGCAAATTTGGAGATACTACATTTAATCCCCTCGTCTAAATCATTAATGTACAATGTAAACAGCTGGGGCCCCAGCACAGAACCTTGTGGTACCCCACTAGTCACTGCCTGCCATTCTGAAAAGTACCCATTTACTCCTACTCTTTGCTTCCTGTCTGACAACCAGTTCTCAATCCACGTCAGCACACTACCCCCAATCCCATGTGCTTTAACTTTGCACATTAATCTCTTGTGTGGGACCTTGTCGAACGCCTTCTGAAAGTCCAAATATACCACATCAACTGCTTCTCCCTTGTCCACTTTACTGGAAACATCCTCAAAAAATTCCAGAAGGTTTGTCAAGCATGATTTCCCTTTCACAAATCCATGCTGACTTGGACCTATCATGTCACCATTTTCCAAATGCACTGCTATGACATCCTTAATAATTGATTCCATCATTTTACCCAATACTGAGGTCAGGCTGACCGGTCGATAATTCCCTGTTTTCTCTCTCCCTCCTTTTTTTAAAAAGTGGGGTTACATTGGCTATCCTCCACTCGATAGGAACTGATCCAGAGTCAATGGAATGTTGGAAAATGACTGTCAATGCATCCGCTATTTCCAAGGCTACCTCCTTAAGTACTCTGGGATGCAGTCCATCAGACCCTGGGGATTTTTCGGCCTTCAATCCCATCAATTTCCCCAACACAATTTCCCGACTAATAAAGATTTCCCTCAGTTCCTCCTCCTTACTAGACCCTCTGACCCCTTTTATATCCGGAAGGTTGTTGGTGTCCTCCTTAGTGAATACCGAACCAAAGTACTTGTTCAATTGGTCTGCCATTTCTTTTTTCCCCGTTATGACTTCCCCTGATTCTGACTGCAGGGGACCTACATTTGTCTTTACTAACCTTTTTCTCTTTACATACCTATAGAAACTTTTGCAATCCGCCTTAATGTTCCCTGCAAGCTTCTTCTCGTACTCCATTTTCCCTGCCCTAATCAAACCCCTTGTCCTCCTCTGCTGAGTTCTAAATTTCTCCCAGTCCCCGGGTTCGCTGCTATTTCTGGCCAATTTGTATGCCACTTCCTTGGCTTTAATACTATCCCTGATTTCCCTTGATAGCCACGGTTGAGCCACCTTCCCTTTTTTATTTTTACGCCAGACAGGAATGTACAATTGTTGTAGTTCATCCATGCGGTCTCTAAATGTCTGTCATTGCCCATCCACAGTCAACTCCTTTAGTATCATTTGCCAATCTATCCTAGCCAATTCACGCCTCATACTTTCAAAGTTACCCTTCTTTAAGTTCTGGACCATGGTCTCTGAATTAACTGTTTCATTCTCCATCCTAATGCAGAATTCCACCATATTATGGTCACTCTTCCCCAAGGGGCCTCGCACAATGAGATTGATAATTAATCCTCTCTCATTACACAACACCCAGTCTAAGATAGCCTCCCCCCTAGTTGGTTCCTCGACATATTGGTCAAGAAAACCATCCCTTATGCACTCCAGGAAATCCTCCTCCACCATATTGCTTCCAGTTTGGCTCGCCCAATCTATGTGCATATTAAAGTCACCCATTATAACTGCTGCACCTTTATTGCATGCACCCCTAATTTCCTGTTTGATACCCTCCCCAACATCACTACTACTGTTTGGAGGTCTGTACACAACTCCCACTAACGTTTTTTGCCATTTGGTGTTCTGCAGCTCTACCCATATAGATTCCACATCATCCAAGCTAATGTCCTTCCTAACTATTGCATTAATCTCCTCTTTAACGAGCAATGCTACCCCACCTCCTTTTCCTTTTATTCTATCCTTCCTGAATGTTGAATACCCCTGGATGTTGAGTTCCCAGCCCTGATTATCCTGGAGCCACGTCTCCGTAATCCCAATCACATCATATTTGTTAACATCTATTTGCACAGTTAATTTATCCACCTTATTGCGGATACTCCTTGCATTAAGACACAAAGCCTTCAGGCTTGTTTTTTTAACACCCTTTGTCCTTTTAGAATTTTGCTGTACAGTGGCCCTTTTTGTTCTTTGCCTTGGGTTTCTCTGCCCTCCACTTTTCCTCATCTCCTTTCTGTCTTTTGCTTTTGCCTCTGCCTCCTTTTTGTCTCCCTCTGTCTCCCTGCATTGGTTCCCATCCCCCTGCCATATTGGTTAACTCCTCCCCAATAGCACTAGCAAACACTTCCCCTAGGACATTGGTTCCGGTCCTGCCCAGGTGCAGACCGTCCGGTTTGTACTGGTCCCACCTCCCCCAGAACCGGTTCCAATGCCCCAGGAATTTGAATCCCTCCCTGCTGCACCACTGCTCAAGCCACGTATTCATCTGGGCTATCCTGCGATTCCTACTCTGACTTGCACGTGGCACTGGTAACAATCCTGAGATTACTATTTTTGAGGCCCTACTTTTTAAATTTAGCTCCTAGCTCCTTAAATTCGTTTCGTAGGACCTCATCCCTTTTTTTAACCTATGTCGTTGGTACCAATGTGCACCACGACAACTGGCTGTTCTCCCTCCCTTTTCAGAATGTCCTGCACCCGCTCCGAGACATCCTTGACCCTTGTACCAGGGAGGCAACATACCATCCTGGAGTCTCGGTTGCGGCCGCAGAAACGTCTATCTATTCCCCTCACCATTGAATCCCCTATCACTATCGCTCTCCCATTCTTTTTCCTGCCCTTCTGTGCAACAGAGCCAGCCACGGTGCCATGAACTTGGCTGCTGCTGCCCTCCCCTGATGAGTCATCCCCCCCAACAGTACTCAAAAGCGGTGTATCTGTTTTGCAGGCGGATGACCACAGGGGACCCCTGCACTACCTTCCTTGCACTACTCTTCCTGCTGGTCTTCCATTCCCTATCTGGCTGTGGACCTTTCTCCTGCGGTAAGACCAACTCGCTACACGTGCTACTCAAGTCATTCTCAGCATCGTGGATGCTCCAGAGTGAATCCACCCTCAGCTCCAACTCCGCAACGCGGACCGTCAGGAGCTCGAGGCGGATACACTTCCCGCACCCGTAGTCGTCAGGGACACCGGAAGTGTCCCCGAGTTCCCACATGGTACAGGAGGAGCATAATACCCGACAGAGCTCTCCTGCCATGACTTAACCTTTAGATACACTTAAATTGGCTTTGTTATAATTGCATATTTTGTGATTACTTTTGATTATCGAACCGTTTCAAGAATATGTGATATAATACCCTAGGCTCCCAGTGCCAAGTTGTTTGAAAGTGATGATTCACAACTTCATTTCTGGCCTTCAGTCCTTAATGATCAAGGAAAATTCATACAGGCTCCCAACTGGGAAGCTGCATTGCCTGTGTGGAGATCAGAAAATGACCACCTGTATTGCTGAAGGCAGTGTTTGCATTGTTACCACAGTGCTGTTGCCTCATAAAAACATTAGAAATAGGAGGAGTAGGCCACCTGGCCCTTTGAGCCTGCTCCGCCATTTAATAAGATCATGGACTCAGCTCCACTTTCCTGCCCTCCCCATAATCCTTTATTCCCTTATCGCTCAGAAATCTGTTTATCTCCGCCTTAAATATATTCAATGACCCAGCCTCCACAGCTCTCTCGGGCAGAGAATTCCATAGATTTACAATCCTCAGAAAAGAAATTTCTCCTCATCCCAGTTTTAAATGGGCAACCCCTTATTCTGAAACTATATCCCCTAGTTTTAGTTTCCCCTAAGAGTGGAAATATCCTCCCTGCATCCACCTTGTCTAGCCCCCTCATTATCTTATATGTTTCGATAAGATCACCTTTCATTCTTCTGAACTCCTTTGAGTTTAGGCCCAACCTACTCAACCTATCTTCATAAGTCAACCCCCTCATCTCCGGAATTAACCTAGTGAACCTTCTCTGAACAGCTTCCAATATAAAAGTGTTATGTAGGCAACCTGTATCATACCGCCACTAGAGGGCATACCTGTTGGAGTCCCAAGGGATCCCAGCATCCATTGGGAGCACTGTATATAAGCAGGCCTCCCATGCTGTACCAACATCTGGAGTTTGAATAAAGAAGCTAAGGTCACAGTTACTCATTGTCTACAGTACTCAGTTATATTACTTTATTATGAGCTTAACAACTGGCGTCGAGATAATGAACAATCACGCGAAAATGCAGAGAACTGTTGGCATCCTGGAGAAATTCTCAGAAGGGGACGATTGGGAGGCCTTCGTGGAGCGACTCGACCAATACTTCATAGCCAACAAGCTGGAAGGGGACGAGAACGCTGCCAAACGAAGGGCGATCCTCCTCGCTGTCTGTGGGGCAACAACCTATGGCCTCGTGAAGAATCTTCCAGCTCCGGTGAAACCAACAACCAAATCATATGAAGAACTGTGTACGCTGGTCCGGGAGCACCTAAATCCGAAGGAAAGCATTCTGATGGCAAGGTATCGATTCTATACATGTCAACGGTCTGAAGGCCAGGAAGTGGCGAGCTACGTTGCCAAACTAAGGTGCCTTGCAGGACATTGCGAATTTGATGGATTCCTTGAGGAAATGCTAAGCGACTTTGTGCTTGGCATTGGCCATGAGGTTATCCTTTGCAAACTATTGATTGTTGAAACACTGAACCTGAGCAAAGCCATAACGATAGCCCAGGCATTTATGTCCACCAGCGATAAACACCAAACAAATTTTGCAGCATAGAGGTTTTGGCAAGCACTGTACACAAAGTAACATCGTTTTCAGGCAGGAATGCATATGGCAGAATGTACACACCGGCAGCTGCACGACCTCAGATGACCCAGAGTCCGCCATCAAACGTTAATGCGAGGCAGTAAACACCTTGTTGGTGCTGCGGAGGTGATCATCGAGCCCATCAATGCCACTTCAAACACTGTGTGCAAAGGCTGTGGAACAATGGGACACCTCCAGCAAATGTGCAGATGAGCCGCAAACCCTGCAAACCACCACGTTGCAGAGGAGGATCGATCCCTGGCAGATCAGGCTGAACTAGAGATTCGAACCGAGGAGGCAGAAGTGTAAGGGGTACACACCTTCTTCTCTACAAAATGTCCACCGATCATGCTAAAAGTCAAACTGGACAGAATTCCAGTATCCATAGAACTGGACACTGGTGCGAGTCAGTCTGTCATGAGCAAAAAGCCCTTCGCCAGGCTGTGGTGCAACAAAGACCCAAGCTTAGCTCCATTCACACCAAGCTAAGAACTTACACTAAAGAGCTGATCCCTGTTATTGGCAGTGCAGCAGTAAAAGTCTCCTATGATAGAGCAGTGCACAAACTCCCACTATGGATTGTACCAGGAGATGACCCCACACTGTTCGGCAGAAGCTGGCTGGGAAAAATCCGCTGGAATTGGGACGACATCCGAGCGCTTTCGTCTGTCGACGACGCCTCATGTGCCCAGGTTCTGAGCAAGTTCCTGTCGTTGTTTGAGCTAGGCATCGGAAGTTTTTCGGGGACGAAGGAGCAGATCCACTTGGTTCCCGGTACATGACCCATCCACCACAAGGTATGTGTGGTGCCATTCATGATGCGAGAGAAAGTGGAAATTGAGCTGGACAGGCTGCAGTGAGAAGGCATCATTGCGCCGGTGGAGTTCAAAGAGTGGGCCAGTTCGATCGTTCCATTTCTCAAAGGCGATGGCACGGTCAGAATTTGTGGGGACTATAAAGTAACGATTAACCATTTCTCGCTACAGGACCGGGTACTCGCTACCCGAGGCAGATGACCTATTTGCGACCCTGGCTGGATGAAAGACGTTCACCAAGTTGGACCAGATCTCGGCCTACATACGCAGGAGCTGGTGGAATCCTCGAAAGGCCTCACCTGCATCAACATGCACAAAGGTCCATTCATCTACAATAGATGCCTGTTTGGGATTCGATCGGCTGCGGCAATTTTTCAAAGGAACATGGAGAGCCTGCTAAAGTCGGTTTCGCGCACCGTGGTTTTCCAGGACGACATATTGATCACAGGTCGGGACACCATCGAACACTTGAAGAACCTGGAAGAGGTTCTGTCGGCTAGATCGCGTGGGACTCGGGTTGAAACACTCGAAGTATGTTTTCCTGGCACCAGAGGTTGCATTCTTAGGGAGAAGAATCGCGGCAGACGGCATCAGACCCACCGACGCCAAGACTGAGGCCATCAAGAACGCACCGAGACCACAGAACGTGACGGAGCTGCGGTCGTTCCTGGGACTCCTCAACTATTTCGGTAATTTCCTACCCGGGTTAAGTACCTTGCAAGAACTCCTACATGTGCTACTATGCAAGGGAGATGACTGGGTATGGGAGAATTCACAAGAGGCTGCTTTTGAGAAAGCCAGAAATCTGTTATGTTCTAACAAACTGCTTGTTCTGTATAACCCATGTAAACGCTTAGTGCTAGCTTGCAATGCATCTTCGTACGGGGTCGGGTGTGTGTTACAACAAGCAAACGAATCGGGAACATTGCAACTGGTCGCTTATGCGTCCAGGAGTTTGTCCAAGGCCGAAAGGGCCGACAGCATGATTGAAAAAAAAGCTCTGCCGTGTGTTTACGTGTGGAAAAAAATGCACCAGTATCCGTTTGGTCTCCAGTTTGAGTTAGAAACTGACCATAAGCCGCTCATATCGCTATTCTCAGAGAGCAAAGGGATTAATACCAATGCCTCTGCCCGCATCCAAAGATGGGCGCTCATGCTGTCTGCATACAACTATGTAATCCGCCATAGATCAGGCACAGAGAACTGCACTGATGCTCTCAGTCGGCTACCATTGTCCACCACCAGGGTAGAAATGGCACAGCCTGCAGACTTGCTTTTGGTGATGGATGCATTTAAAAACAAAGTCACCCGTTACGGCCCACCAGATCAAGACCTGGACCAGCCAGGATCCTCTACTGTCCCTTGTTTAAAAAAAACTGTGTCCTCCATGGGAGCTGGTCCAGCGTCCCAGTGGAGATGCATGAAGAGATCAAGCCGTTCCAGGGGTGCAAAGACAAAATGTCTATAAAGGCAGAGTGTCTTTTGTGGGGCAGTCGCGTGGTTTTGTCTAAGAAAGACAGGGAAACGTTCATACGCGACCTACACAGTACCCACCCAGGCATAGTAATGATGAAAGCTATAGCCACATCCCATGTGTGGTGGCCCAGCATCGAACATAAGAACATAAGAACATAAGAATTAGGAACAGGAGTAGGCCATATAGCCCCTCGAGCCTGCTCCGCCATTCAATAAGATCATGGCTGATCTGGTCGTGGACTCAGCTCCACTTACCCGCCCTCTCCCCGTAACCCTTAATTCCCTTATTGCTTAAAAATCTATCTATCTTTGACTTGAAAACATTCAATGAGCTAGCCTCAACTACTTCCTTGGGCAGAGAATTCCACAGATTCACAACCCTCTGGGAGAAGAAATTCTCTCTCAACTCGGTTTTAAATTGGCTCCTCCGTATTTTGAGGCTGTGCCCCCCTAGTTCTAGTCTCCCCCACCAATGGAAACAACCTCTCTGCCTCTATCTTGTCTATCCCTTTCATGATTTTAAATGTGTCTATAAGATCACCCCTCATCCTTCTGAACTCCAAGGAGTAAAGACCCAGTCTACTCAATCTATCATCATAAGGTAACCCCCTCATTTCTCGAATCAGCCGAGTGAATCGTCTCTGTACCCCTTCCAAAGCTAGTATATCCTTCCTTAAGTAAGGTGACCAAAACTGCACGCAGTACTCCCAGGTGCGGCCTTATCAATACCTTATACAGTTGCAGCAACATCTCCCTGCTTTTGTACTCCATCCCTTTCGCAATGAAGGCCAACATTGCATTTGCCTTCCTGATTACCTGCTGCACCTGCAAACTAACCTTTTGGGATTCATGCACAAGGACCCCCAGGTCCCTCTGCAACACAGCATGTTGTAATTTCTCCCCATTCAAATAATATTCCCTTTTACTGTTTTTTTTCCCCCAAGGTGGATGACCTCACACTTTCCGACATTGTATTCCATCTGCCAAACCTTAGCCCATTCGCTTAACCTATCCAAATCTCCTTGCAGCCTCTCTGTGTCCTCTACACAACCCGCTTTCCCACTAATCTTGGTGTCATCTGCAAATTTTGTTGCACTACACTCTGTCCCCTCCTCTAGGTCATCTATGTATATTGTAAACAGTTGTGGTCCCAGCACTGATCCCTGTGGCACACCACTAACCACTGATTTCCAACCGGAAAAGGACCCATTTATCCCGACTCTCTGCTATCTGTTAGCATGGATAGAGAATTGGCTGGCTAATACATTTCCTCTGACTCCGCGTACCTTTATCTTCTGCAGTAACCTTTTGTGTGGCACCTTATCAAATGCCTTTTGGAAATCTAAATACACCACATCCATCGGTACACCTCTATCCACCATGCTCGTTATATCCTCAAAGAATTCCAGTAAGTTAGTTAAACATGATTTCCCTTTCATGAATCCATGCTGCGTCTGCTTGATTGCACTATTCCTATCCAGATGTCCAGCTATTTCTTCCTTAAATGATAGTTTCAAGCATTTTCCCCACTACAGATGTTAAACTAACCGGCCTATAGTTACCTGCCTTTTGCCTGCTCCCCTTTTTAAACAGAGGCGTTACATTAGCTGCTCTCCAATCCGCTGGTACCTCCCCAGAGTCCAGAAAATTTTGGTAGATTATAACAAATGCATCTGCTATAACTTCCGCCATCTCTTTTAATACCCTGGGATGCATTTCATCAGGACCAGGGGACTTGTCTACCTTCAGTCCCATTAGTCTGTCCAGCACTACCTCCCTAGTGATAGTGATCATCTCAAGGTCCTCCCTTCCCACATTCCTATGACCAGCAATTTTTGGCATGGTTTTTGTGTCTTCCACTGTGAAGACGGAAGCAAAATAATTGTTTAAGGTCTCAGCCATTTCCACATTTCCCATTATTAAATCCCCCTTTTCATCTTCTAAGGGACCAACATTTACTTTAGTCACTCTTTTCCGTTTTATATATCTGTAAAAGCTTTTACTATCTGTTTTTATGTTTTGCGCAAGTTTACCTTCGTAATCTATCTTCCCTTTCTTTATTGCTTTTTTAGTCATTCTTTGCTGTTGCTTAAAATCTTCCCAATCCTCTAGTTTCCCACTAACCTTGGCCATCTTATATGCATTGGTCTTTGATTTGATACTTTCCTTTATTTCCTTGTTTATCCACGGCTGGTTATCTCTTCTCTTGCCGCCCTTCTTTTTCACTGGAATATATTTTTGTTGCGCATTATGAAAGAGCTCCTTAAAAGTCCTCCACTGTTCCTCAATTGTGCCACCGTTTAGTCCTTGTTTCCAGTCTACTTTAGCCAACTCTGCCCTCATCCCACGGTAGTCCCCTTTGTTTAAGCATAGTACGCTTGTTTCTGACACAACTTCCTCATCCTCAATCGACTCAGATTTGGAGTCATGTGTGCGCCAATGCAACACTTGCTCTCAACTGAGCAATGCACCCAGAGAGGCACCGCTAAGTTTGTGGTCATGGCCCTCCAAACCGTGGTCTAGGATCCATGTGGACTTTGCGGGCCCGTTCCTAGGCAAAATGTTTTTGGTTGTTGTGGATGCTTATTCAAAATTGATTAAGTGTGTAATAATGTCTGTAAGCACGTACACTCCCGCCATCGAAAGCCTATGAGCCATGTTTGCCATGCACGACCTGCCTGATGTCTTAGTCAGCGACAATGGGCCGTACTTCACCAGTGCTGAATTCAACGAATTCATGACCCACAATGGGATCAAGCATGTCACATCTGCCCCATTCAACCCACATCCAACGACCACTTTACGCACGCAAAGCTTTAAACGTGTGTCGGAAGGCTCCCTGCAGACCCACCTGTCCCGAGTGGGGTCTTGGTGCAGTAGCTGAGCCATGCATGACAAACATGGCTTGTAGGCTTTCGATGGCGGGAGTGTACGTGCTTCCAGAGAACCTTGTTTTGAACGCCCTTTTCATGAGCAGCTCGGCTGGTGTTCAAAACAAGGTTCTCTCTTGTCCAACCCGATCTCCATGATCACGTCGTGGGCAAGCAGCATCAACAAAGCATGTACCATGATCGCGCAAACTTGTCACGTGATATTGAAGTCAATGATTCTGTATTTGTACTCAACTATGGACATGGTCCCAAATGGCTTGCTGACACTGTCATAGCCAAAGGGAGTAGGGTGTTTTGAGGTCAAACTTGCTAATGGACTAACGTGCAGAAAGCATTTGGACCAAACCAAACTGTGATTCACAAACAGCCACGAGCAACCTGAAGAGAACACCACCAACTTCGACTCTCCGACACACACACAAGTGGCAACCGACATCGACCACGAAGCTGAACTCTCCATCCCCAGCAGCCCGGCAAGGCCAGCTGCCCAGCAGCCCAGCGAAGAACCAACCAACTCACCCACACCTGCATTTGTACCGAGAAGATCGACAAGGGAGCGAAAAGCCCCCGATCATCTCACCCTGTAAATAAGTGTACTATTGACTTTGGGAGGGAGTGATGTTATGTATGTAACCCTTGGCAACCTGTATCATACCACTACCAGAGGGCATATGTGTTGGAGTCCCAAGGGATCCCAGCATCCCTTGGGAGCACTGTATATAAGCAGGTCTCCCATGCTGTACCAGCACTCTGGAGTTTGAATAATGGAGCTAAGGTCACACTTACTCATTGTCTACAGTACCTCGTTACATTACTTTATGAGCTTAACAACAAGTATATCCTTTCTTAAATACAGAGACCAAAACTGTATGCAGTACTCCAGGTACTCACCAATACCCTGTACAGTTGTAGCAGGACTTCACTGCCTCCAGAGATGCTGATTTAAATCATTTCATTTGGTGGGTCTCAGCACCTTAGGAGACAGTAATGCTGCCAGCTTTATCTTAGTGCTCAAGTCAAGCTGTTGTTGATGGCATTGCTGTCATGTAAATGCAGTGTAAGAGACCTGTGAGTTTTTGGCGTGTGAACATTCTCGATGTTTTGTTGATCTTTGCTTCGTGTTTGTCTTGAGGGTGTGTAGTGTCCTACACTAATAACTTCGGTGTTGACTGATGTCCAATATACATTCTGTTTCTTTTTTACAACGTAATCTGCAAATAGTGAGTTCCGATATTGATATGCGTTTATGTACAAACATGCTGAAGGCCTAACGGGAACAGAATAGATCAACATTTTTGCTAATGAAATTTTGAATGCTGCTCTTTGTTTATCTCTTTAAAATCATTGGCAATCAGTGCTTCCTTTCCTAAAGTATTTCTGTCCGTTCATTGACGTTACACTTTTTAAAAAGTGTTTCCCCGTAAGCTGAACACACAGGAACAATCAGTCCCATGATGATAATCCTTTTAGAAAGTAGGTACAGGTAATCAGTTGTAGGCTAAGCTTCCAAGCTAAAGAAACAAAATAGTTGATTCCACGGTGTTGAGTGACTAAGGTGTTTCCCGTGGTAAACATGGCATCAATCATTTGCTTTATCCAGGCAGATTGGCTTATTTGTGCGGTATCCTTTTGAGGTGGTCTGGAAGGATCCTGTTGCACAAGTCAATGGCACATGACCTTCACAGGTAGGAAAAAAGCCATTAGTCCTTGAGATTATCAGCAAATTTATCCACAGTAGTTGTGACTGTCAGCTTAGTGTCAGAACAGCTTAGTGACTGTCTTTGAGTCAGGTCTTCTGGCATACACAGGTAGGAGTCTGTAAACACTGGTGCTTGGGTATTAATAGCAACAAACATACCATCTGAGAGGTTTCCTGGCCTGTAGATGTTGCCCTCTGATGCATTGATTCTCCATGTGAAATAACCAAAGGGATTTCCATCTTATCAACCTGGTTAAATAGAACTTTTACTGCAGTAGCAATTTTGAAGATTTCAGGAAAATGTGGCTTTGCAAACTGAAGATTTCAGCATAAAAGCAGATAAATAAGAGGAAAAAGTGTGAAAATATTTACTGCAGAAGTAGAGAAATATTCGGCAGCAAAAAACAGTACACCAACTGCAACAGAAACAAATCTACTTTAGCAACACCTTTCATTTATAGATAGCCTTTAATGTAGTAAAATGTCCCAAGGCATTTCACAGGAGCATTATCAGACAAAATTTGACACTGAGCCACATAAGGACATGTTAAGACAGGTAGAGAGGCGGGGAGGTTTAGGGAGGGAATTCCAGAAATTAGGGCACAGACAGCAGAAGAATCGGTAGTGCTTCCATTGATGGAGTGATTTAAAATTGAGTCAATGCGCAAGGAATCAGAATTTGAGGAGCGCAAAGGATTTTAAAACTGGACGAGATTACATGGATAAGGAGGGGCGAGGCCATGGAGGAATTTGAAAAGCAGGATGAGAATGTTTGTTTAAATTGAGGCATTGTCGGAGTAGGAGCCAATGTAAATCAGCGAGCACAGAATCATTGAATGACCGGTACTTGTTACAAGTTAGGATATGAGCAGCATGGTTTTGGATGAGCCCAATTTTATGGACGGTGGAAGATCGGAGGTCAACCAGATGAACATTGGAATAGTTAAGTGTAGAGGCATGGATGAGGGTTTCAGCAGTAGATGCGCTGAGGCAGGGGCAAAGTCACGTGACGTTATGCAGGTGGAAGTAGGCAGTCTTGGTGATGGTGCGGATATGTGGTTGGAAGCTCATCTCAAATACAATACCATGGTTGCGAATGGTCTGGTTCAGCCTGAGAGAGTTGCGAGGGAGAGGGATGGAGTTGGTGGCTAGAGAATGAAGTTGGTGATGGGGACTGAAGACAATGGCTTCGGCCTTCCCAATATTTAGTTGGAGGAAATTTCTACTTGTCTAGTATTGGTTGTCAGACAAACAATGTGACAATTTAGACATCATGGAGGAGTCGAGAGAGATTACATCCTTTGTGACTGACAAAGCCAAACTATCCCTCCTCGTCCTTCTTGACTTGTCTGCAGCCTTTGACACGGTTGATCACTCCACCCTTCTTGAACGCCTCTCCATTGTCGTCTAACTGGGTGGGACTACACTTGCCTGCTTCTATTCTTATCTATCTAATTGTAGCCAGAGAATCACTTGCAATGGCTTCTTTTCCTGCTCCCGCATCATTACCTCTGGTGTCCCCCAAGAATCTATCCTTGGCCTCCTCCAATTTCTCATCTACATGTTGTCCCTTGGTGACATCATCTGAAAACACAGCGTAAGTTTCCACATGTATGCTGATGACACCCAGCTCTACCTCACTACCACTTCTCTCGACCCCTCCATGGTCTCTAAATTGTCAGACTGCTTGCCTGACATCCAGTTCTGGATGAGCAGAAATTTTGTCCAATTAAATATCGGGAAGACTGAAGCCATTATCTTTGGACCCGCCACAAACTCCATTCCCTAGCCACTGACTCCATCCCTCTCCCCAACTTCTGTCTGAGGCTGAACCAGACTGTTCGCAACCTTGGTGTCATATTTGACCTTGAAATGAGTTTTCGACCACATATCTGCAGCATAACTAAGACTGCCTATTTCCACCTCTGTAACTTCTGCTCATCCACTGCTGAAGCCCTCATCCGTGCCTTTTTTACCTCTAGTCTTGATTATTCCAATGCACACCTGGCTGGCTTCCCACCCTATGTAAACTTGAGGTGATCCAAAACTCAGCTGCCCATGTCCTAATTCATACCAAGTCCTGCTCACCCATCATCCTTGTACTCACTAACCTGCATTGGCTCCTGATTAAACAACGCCTCGATTTCAAAATTCTCATCCTTGTTTTCAAATCCATCCATGGCCCACAACCCCCCGAGACATCTGCGCTCCTCTAAATCCGCCCTCTTGAGCATTCCTGAATATAATCACTCACCCATTGGTGGCCATGCCTTTTGTTGCCTAGGCCCTAAACTCTGGAATTACCTGCCTAAAAATCTCCACCTCGCTACCTCTCTTTCCAACTTTAAGACGCTCCTTAAAACCTACCTCTTTAACCAAGCTTTTGGTCACCTGCCCTAATTTCTCCTTTTGTGGCTCTGTGTAATTATTTGTCTCATAATATTCCTGTGAAGCACCTTGGGACGTTTTACTACATTAAAGTGCTATATCAATACAAGTTGTTGTGGTGAGCTGGGTGTCGCCAGCATCCATGTGGAAGCTGGCATGTTTTCGGATTATGTCGCCGAGGGGGAGCATGTAGATGAAAAATAGGAGGGGGCCAGGGATAGATTCTTGGGGGCCTCCAAAGGTGACAGTGCAGGACATTGAAGAGAAGCCATTGTAGGTGACTCTCTGGTTACGACTGGATAGATAAGAATGGAACCAGGTGAATGCAGTCCCACCCAGCTGGATGACAGAGGAGAGGCGTTGGAGCAGGATGGAGTGGTCAACTGTGTCAAAGGCTGCAGACTGGTCGAGAAGGACGAGGAGGGGATAATTTACCCCAGTCACAGGCACATAGGATGTCATTTGTAACTTTGATAAGGACTGTTTCAGTATTGTTGTAGGTGCAGAAACCTGATTGGAGGGCTTCAAAGAAGCAGTCCAGGTCAATTTATCCATCATGAATTCATTTTATATGGGCAAGGTGAACAATGAGGGCACAGCCCCTCTGAAGTCATGACATTTGGCATTGGTACCTCAAATATTTTGTGGAAAAGTACAGTTTTCTGTTGCTGGGACAAAATATGTTTTATTTGCAGAATGCAGCTAGTCAGCACTGAATAATGTGTTTTATGACCTTGAACTTCATTGGATTGTCTCAAGACAGGGAGAAATTTGAATCCTTCTTGTTCTGTACATCATGATGTTCATTTGTTTTGTGCGATTCCTGGAAAAGGTATACTTTATGTGGTGGAAAGTGCTGATTTAAAAAAAATCTAATTCAGGACTCGGGAGATGTTTTTTTTCCAGGAGAATGAATGAAGAATTTAGTTTTTTTGTTTCCCACTGTCTCTTGGGACCGGGTGAGGATTTTATCTCCTTTTAGTCTTTTGTCTTTTTTGTTTAGTCCAAGTCTCCTTTTATATTCTGGCGCAGCATTGTTTATTTGTACAATGTTACTGTAATCGGAGCTTTGATTACCTATTTAAAATGTTAAGAATGCAAATTTCGGCTTATAAAATAACTGGCAAATTGGCAAATTAGCACTGTTCTATGTGGCAGAATTGTCAATTTGCACATGTCTTTCTGTAAATTACAATATAGTTGCCATAAAAACAATTTTTACATTTGAGAAAATGGTGTTAAAGGCAAAAAGGACTCCAATCCAGCTGGTCACAGCCCAAAGTTCAAGTTAGAATGCTGGGCAGAATGTAAATCATATTTTTCTCTTGCAGGTGGCTACTCTCTTCTCTTAATCATGCAGTGCTGTAAAACAATGTCACAGATCTAGTCAGACACAATCCGTTTGTGTGGAAAGACAACAAATTAGTGAAGGAGATGCAGATACAGAGCAATACATGTAACAAATAGATTGTACACAGTAGGGTAGATTTACATCTGATTATTGCTAGATTTTTCTCACAATTGCAACAGGCAGGGGCAGAAAATGGGGACCCGTTAAACTGGATTGCCACCCATTCTTTTGTATGTCTTTCCAGCATCACTTCTGTGGAATGGTGGGTGTGCACATGAGGCAGTAATTACATGGTGACATCATACACCCCACTTTTCCATCTCTGGCATTTATTTTAAACTGGAAGTTAAACAGCCCATATAAAACAGGCATCCAGCATTGCTTAAATTGAAGACAGAAGTGAATTTAAAAGGCCTCAGCAGGTATAGTAAATAACAGTGGTAAAAATCCTAATACCTAAACCACTTTCTTTCTTGCTGCTGACAAATGAATATAGAGCTCTGGCCTCTGCGGTTGTGTGGGCACTGTCCTGTACAGTTCTACCTGCTGAAAACATTTTATGCACAGCACTTGCCGGTGAGCTTCGATTCTGTGAAGATATCTGTTTGTTTCGTGTTATGTGACGGCTTGGGCTATCGTGATGGCCTTGCTCAGATCTAGGGATTCGGCAGATAGCAGTTTGCAAAGAATGACCTCGTGGCCAATTCCAAGCACGAAAAAGTCCCGTAACATTTCCCCCAAAGATCCTGCAAATTCGCACTGGTCCCGCAAGGCGTCTTAGGTTGGTGACAAAACTTGCCACGTTCTGGCCCTCGGAGCGATGGTGCGTGTAAAAGTGATACCTGGCCATTAAGATGCTCTCCTTCGGCTTGAGGTATTCCCGCACCAGCGTATGCAGCTCTGTGTAAGTCTTGTCCATTGATTTGACCGGTGCCAGCAGCTTTTTGAGGAGGCCATATATCGAAGATCCACATACGGTGAGGAGAATCACCCTGCGCTTGATCGCCGTCTCAGCCTTGTCCATGAAGTACTGGTCGAAGCACTCAACGAAGGCTTCCCAATCATCACCCTCAACAAATCTCTCAAGAATACCAACGGCAGCCATTACCGCGTGAAAGTTCATGATTTGTTACTCGTCGCCAAATTGTTATGTTCAGAATAAATCCACAAGGCTGTATTGTAAGCTCAAACTGTTGTGACCTTGGTCTCTTTATTCAGATTCCTGAGTGGAGAAGCAGCATGGTGAATCACCTTTTATACCTACTTGCCCTAGGGTGCACAGGTAACCCTTAGGTCTCGCACAGGTGTTCCCCCTAGTGGCAAGTCTTGCATATTGGTGAGGTTTATATACATACATAACAATCCCCACTGGCACCTGGGAGTCCCTGGCCAAAGACCGTCCTAAGTGGAGGAAGGTGCTGAGCACCTCGAGTCTCATCGCCGAGAGCATGCAGAAATCAAGCGCAGGCAGCGGAAAGAGCATGTGGCAAATCAGTCTCACTTGCCCCTTCCCTCAACGACTATCTGTCCCATCTGTGACAGAGACTGTGGTTCTCATATTGGATTGTTCTGCCACCTAAGAACTCATGTTAAGAGTGGAAGCAAGCCTTCCTCGATTCTGAGGGACTGCCTATCATGATGACTAAAAGTAGTTGCTACCTTTTGAAATTTAGTTTCATACACAGAGTCCTCATTTTCACATTGGAGGAAATCCTGCAGCAGAACTGAATAAACAGGAGCTGTATATTTACACTAGACACTGGGAATTACTTCTATTTAACCCATACTTCTCTCTACATCTGGAAATCAAAATTGATTTTAAATGTGCAGGCTAAAATTTGTTAACTTGGCAGCTGTGCATAAACCATGGCTGGTAACAAACTTAAAAAGAAAGATTTGCTTTTATATAGCGCCTTTCACGACCACTGGATGTCCCAAAGCACTTTACAGCCAATGGCATATAATAGCATAATTCCTACCAGAATTTCATCTTGTTGAGGTATGAACTTGGTTGCGGTGGATAGACGATAATAAGACTCTTAGCAATGGGTTGCAAAACATTATTTCCTTGATGCTGTTTCACTTATTTTCCCCACACCCCATTGCTCACTTTATCTCATGTCTGGCGATGTCTGTTAACTCTCTCACCCTGCCATCAAAGCCCAGCAATAGTGGCAGAATATAAATCCCCAAGTTAAAAAAACACAGCTGTTTTAACCTAAGGTGGGAAGTGATTATCTTTTTAAACTCCAGCACCATCGCATTACCCCTGTCTTGCCCGGACTCGCCCCTTCCCCTCGCAAGTCGCTGACTACCCTGGAATTTCTGTTACCTGTCCCCATCCTCGCACATATCTTGAGACTGGCCACTACCAGGGATGGATTAAGTGGGGGGCAGATGAGGCAGTCACCCGGGGCCCAAGCCTAGAGTGAAATGAAGCTCAGTTGATCCTTGACAAACTGGGTGAACTGTATTCACCTATTCTCATTGTTATTTGGAACTCAGTCTTGAAGCGCTTTCACCTGACCAATCTCTCGCTTCAAGAGACCGGCTTGAAGCTGAATGTTATGGTGTCCTTACTCGAGTCCCTTGTCGATTTTGACAAAACCCAGCGGACAGAGTTTGAGGACTTCGAAGACCTAGGGATTAAACTGTGTGGCCACAACGAGTACAATTCAGCTCCAAGGCTCATCTGGGTAAGCAACCGCCGCTATGATGATGGAGATACTGAAAACACTGTGCTGTCACCCAAGGAGAAATTCAAAACTGAAGTATTCCTTGTCATCATTGATCAACTAATCAGTACCTTGAAACATCGCTTTGAAGCATACAAGGAAATCAACTGTAAGTTTGTATTCCTGTCCAAGCTAGCCGCAGCAAAGCTTGCCCGCTCCTATCCCAAAGACCTGGAACCTATGATTGAAAGTGAATTCATCCAGTTCTCTAGCTTGGTGGCATTCTCAACAGAGCTTTAAACCTCAATTTGTGTCAAACAAACTAAGCCAGCAGAGCTGAGAATGCACCAATTCCTCCATACACACTCCCTCACCCAAACCTTTTCTAACATTGAAATAGCTCTTGGGATATATCTGTCGATGATGGTGTCAAATTGCAGTGGTGAGCGATCCTTCTAGAAACTAAAACTCATCAAGGATGAGGTCAGGAACCGAATGGGACAAGATCGACTTAATAGTCTTTCAATCATGAGCATCGAGAGCGAAGTACTGAAGTACTCGAAAATCATTGACGAGTTTAACCGACACAAATTTAAGAAAAGATCAATGTAATGTTAAGATCAACTTGTAGTTGCCTCTATGGAGAAAATGGAATGCAAATGACAAATGATTGTCTTCCAAAAATATTGTGCTGTCTTGTTCTAAATTGTTGTCATTGTCGATTTTGTTTCAAAATGTAAGGATTTAAAAAATTTAAATGTTGATGTTTATTGTTTATACAGGGTTTCATCAAGGTATTGGCATGATTGTTTGGAAACATACTATGATGACACTCATTTAATATATTATCAATAAGAACATAACCTGAGATGTAGACCTGACCTGAACTTGATCTGATGCATACTCAGTATACCCTGTGACTTAGCTCACTAATGTCTTTTACTGCAGGATGTGAATGGGAGTAGGGGGCCCATGGCCGGGGTATTGCCCAGGGCCCAAGGCACTCTTCATCCATCCCTGACCACTACATCCCATCGATTACCCTCCCGTTTTGGGTAGGAAGTCGCCCAGCGGTATGTTATGAGGCTCAGCCGTTAAAATTGTCTGGGCCTCCACTCAGACAGATTGATTGGCGCTAGGTCATTTCCTTGCCTGGGTGTTAAAATTTCACCCACATGTTTGTGTGCTACAATTCTTGAAACGGAAGATCCAGTATGAACTGCGCAATAGTTGTAAATCATAGGTTATAAACTGCTGTTTGAATTTAAGATGCACTGTAGGTGTATAATTAGAGTTTAATCTCGCAAAAGCCTTGTGCTGAATCTTTCATGCAGGTAATAGAAACGCTACATGTTACTGGTTCTGTATTATTATAAACCTATTTTTGCAGTGTATTATAACTGTGCTGGAACAAGCAAGTGCAAATGGTCCATTATGGTTTGGGAGCGTTTGTATTAGTATCATGGTACTGATGTGTGCATCTGATAGTGGAGGAGCTGTCCATAATTCTGACATGAAAAATATTCCACAGATATTTGATAACATTGTGACTACAACTGTTTCTCCTTCTCCCTTCACCTTCAAAAAATTGTCATGTCACATATGGTCTACTGTAGGGAACAAAATCCCTGAAAGTAATTCAAAATTCAACATACGAGTTTTCTGATACTATCTGGATGATGGTAATAGTGAAGCTGAGCTATTCTGCTTCCAAAGTCCTACATCTACAGAAACTTGAGAATTATTGAAACACATAATGACGCTAACATGGATGATAGAAACTTTTCATATTTTTGGAAAGAATATTTAGTTTAAGTAGCAGGTTCAACCTTTTTTCTCTGAATTACTAATAATGATTGATTTTCATTTTTAGGGATGTCAAGAAGACAAATCATGACAAATTATGGTTGAAAGGTGTAACCGGCCAATGGTTTGAAGAAATAAGGAAAGCAAAATTTAAAGATCAGACTGACTTAACCAAGATACTTAAAGTGCCCCATACCTGGAGTTTGAGAAAGAAAAGCAGGACAGGTTAGTAATGAATTTGTTATTACCAAAAGCTGACAGAGACCAAAAACAATTTATGATTTCATCTCATGAATTTAATGTAAGGTAACATTTCTCAATTTCTGAGAGTAAGAAAAAACCCAGTTTTTCCAAAGATAATAAACTTGATTGTTCACAGATGCATTTACCATTTTCTCTAAGACGGAATACTTAAAGGAATGATTGCAGTTTATTTTTTGTCGGTTTACAAATACAATATATTTCATCTGTTCACTTTTGGGTGCAAAATCATAAAGCTGAGTATAAAGAGTATGTTTACAATTTTGGTACAAGTAGCAACAGAGGAAACATTCGCCCAGTGTTTCTACTGCTCTCAAAAACAAGTATATGAAAGCTAACGTGGTGATTGCAGTTTTTGACAATTCTCGCATATTGTCATTTAATTGGAGGCAAATTTAAAGTGGAAATAAAAGGACTGCTCAGTCATATAAGAGTATAGATAGGATAGATAGAGAGAAAATATTTCCGCTGGCTAGGGAGTCTAGGACTTGGCTGGTCCAGCTGTGTGTCGGTTCCTCTATGAACTTCATCTCCATCACCATGATGTTACATGCTTGAGTCGTTGGCTGTGGACCCGCCCGCAGGTCCGAGCAGTAGACCCAAACTTAATTTCCAATTTTAGTTTTGTAAACCCAACACTTGTGTTAATTACCAGTTTCACTTCTGACTGACTTAAGTTGATTGATATAGTACCATTTAGTTACCTTTACCTATACACTGGACTAGGTAAAGGGCTGGACTTGCTCTGTCCACAATGGGAAGAGGTCCTTTCCATTTTAGTTTAAATACGTGTTCTCTCTTAAGTAACTTAGTACCATCACTACGTCACCAGGCTCGTATTCCGATGGCTTGACTTTTTTTTTCAAAATACTGTTGAGTCTGCTTTTTAGATTTATCAATGTATTGGTCACTTTTACATACTCTACCATTGGATTCAACTATTTAATTCCTACTGCCCCAAACAGCAAAGGAGTTGCTGTGGGTATCAAGAAGTGTCCTGGCATGAGCATCAGTCGTCCCGTCATTATCTGGTATGGTGAGATACCTGCGATGACATGTGCGGTTGATTTGATTGCCAGAAGACACATAGGCAACATATTTGCTCAATTGAGTGGGGCGAACTGCACAAATGTCTTTAACACAGTTTTCAGGGTCCGATTTCCCCTTTCTACTACACCCAACAACTGTGGGTGATGTGAAATATGCAACTTGTGCTTAATACCCATAAGTTTTAAGAGTTCAGTAAAATAAATTCCCGTAAAATGTAATCCTTCATCACTATCTACCTGTATAGGTACTCCCCACCTGCAGATCACTTCACTCAATAACCAACAATTTTCCGTCATATATAATCTATAATCATTTTTACAATAAAATGGAAGTGATGACATGGTACTGGGGGGTAATGTATTAACGTGGATAGTGAACTGGTTGGCAGGCAGGAAGCAGAGAGTCGGGATAAACCGGTCCTTTTCAGAATGGCAGGCAGTGACTAGTGGAGTGCTGCAAAGCTCAGTGCTGGGATCCCAGCTATTTAAATATACATCAATGATTTAGATGAAGGAATTGAGAGTAATATCTCCAAGTTTGCAGATGACACTAAACTGGGCAGTGGTGTGAGCTGTGAAGAGGATGCTAAGAGGCTGCAGGGTGACTTGGACAGATTAGGTAAGTGGGCAAGTGCATGGCAGATGCAGTATAATGTGGATAAATGTGAGGTTATCCACTTTGGTGGTAAAAACATGAAGGCAGAATATTATCTGAATGGCGGCAGATTAGGAAAAGGGGAGGTGCAACGAGACATTGAAGGTTAGCATGCAAGTGCAGCAGGCGGTGAAGAAGGCAAATGGCATATTGGCCTTCATAGCTAGGGGATTTGAGCAGGGAGGTCTTGCTGCAGCTGTACAGGGCCTTGGTGAGGCCTCACCTGGAATATTGTGTTCAGTTTTGGTCTCCTAATCTGAGGAAGGACGTTCTTGCTATTGAGGGAGTGCAGCGAAGGTTCACCAGACTGATTCCCGGGATGACAGGACTGACATATGAGGAGAGACTGGATCGACTGAGCCTGTATTCACTGGAGTTTAGAAGAAAGAGAGGGGATCTCATAGAAACATATAAAATTCTGACGGGCTACATGCAGGAAGAATGTTCCCGATGTTGGGAGAGTCCAGAACCAGGGGTCACAGTCTTAAGGATAAGAGGTAAGCCATTTAGGACTGAGATGAGGAGAAACTTCTTCACTCAGAATGTTGTTAACCTCTGGAATTCTCTTCTGCAGAGAGTTGTTGATGCCAGTTCATTGGATATATTCAAGAGGGAGTTGAATATGGTCCTTATGGCTAAAGGGATCAAGGGGTATGGAAAGAAAGCAGGATAGGGGTTCTGAGGTGAATGATCAGCCATGATCTTATTGAATGGCGGTGCAGGCTCAAAGGGTCGAATGGCCTACTCCTGCACCTATTTTCTATGTTTCTATGGTGGTCCCTAGTCTGAGGGACGCAATCTCAGCATATTGTGCCGAGTGTGGCACGCAGTTTTGCTGGATAACTTGATCTCGGAGAACACTGCAAAACCTGTAACCGGTTTTCCCTCATAATACGATGGTGATCCGTCCAAGTAGACATGTAGGGCACCAGGTATTGCAGTCTTATGAACTGGGTGTGTCTCAAAATCCAACAATGGTAGGGGGCACTCGTGTGGCTCACCCCTATATTGTGACACTTGTGGTAGTGGGGTTGTTTGTTTTAGAGTAATATCCAAACGCTGTTCCATTAGCAAAAAGTGTCCAGTGACTTAGCCGAGCCAAGGAGATTTTATGAGCGAATTCAGCAGAATGTGCACATTCTGCAGGCCAATAATAAGAACATAGAACATAAGAAATAGGAGCAGGAGTAGGCCATTTGTCCCTTTTTGAGCTGTCTGCACCATTCAGTAAGATCATGGCTGATCTTCTACCTCAATTCCACCTTCCCGCATTATCCCCATATCCCCAAAATGTTTTGACCTCTGTCTTGAATATACTCAATAGCTGAATCTACTCAACAACTGAGCATCCACTGCTCTCTGGGGTAGAGAATTCCAAAGATTCACAGCCCTTTGAGTGAAGAAATTTCTCCTCATCTCAGTCTTAAATGGCCGACCCCTTATTCTGAGACTGTGACCTCTTGTTCTAGATTCCCCCAGCCAGGGGAAATATTTTCTCAGCATTAGCCTTGTCAAGACCCTTAAGAATTTTATATGTTTCAACTAGATCACCTCTCATTCTTCTAAACTCTAAGGAATATAGGCCTAGTCTACTCAATCTCTCCTCATAGGGCAACCCTCTCATCCCAGGAACCACTCTAGTGAACCTTCATTCCACCCCCTCTAAGCAAGTATATCTTTCCTTAGATAAGGAGACCAGAACTGTACACAGTACTCCAGGTATGGCCTCATCAATGCCCTGTATAATTATAGTAAGACTTCTTTACTCTTATACTCCAATCCCTTTGTAACAAAAGCTAACATACCATTTGCTTTCCTAATTGCTTGCTGTACCCGTATGTCTTTCTGTGATTCAAGTACAAGGACACCTCTGACTGCAAATATTTCCCAGTCACTCACCATTCAAAAAATACTCTGCTTTTCTATTTTTCCTACCAAAGTGGATAACTTCATATTTCTCCACATTGTATTCTATTTGCCATGTTCTTGCCCACTCAGTCAACCTGTTTATAGCTCTCTGCATCCTTCTCGCTGCTCACTTTCCCACCTAACTTTGTATCATCAGCAAACTTGGATTGGTTGCACTCAGTCCCTTCATCAAAGTCATTAATATAGATGACTAAATAGCTGAGACCCAAGCACTGATCCTTGCGGTACCCCGCTAGTTACTGCCTGCCAATCCAAAATGGTCCTGTTTATTCATACTCTGTTTTCTGTCCATTAACCAATCCTCAATCCATGTTAATATATTACCGCCAATCCCATGAGTCTTAAATTTGTATAATAACCTCTTGTGTGGGACCTTATTGAATGCTTTTTGAAAATCCAAATACGGTATATTCAAAAGGGAGTTAGATGTGGCCCTTATGGCTAAAGGGATCAAGGGGTATGGAGAGAAAGCAGGAATGGGGTACTGAAGTTGCATAATCAGCCATGATCATATTGAATGGTGGTGCAGGCTCGAAGGGCCGAATAGCCTACGCCTGCACCTATTTTCTATGTTTCTACTACATCCACTGGTTCCCCCTTATCCATCCTACTAGTTACATTTTCAAAAAATTCGAACAGATTTGTCAAGTACAATTTCCCTTTCATAAAACCATGTTGACTCTGTCTAATCATATTACGATTTTCTAAGTACCCATTACCATATCCCTAATAATAGATTCTAGCATTTTGCCTACTACTGTGTCAGGCTAACTGGCCTATAGTTCCCCGTTTTTTTTCTCTTCCTCCTTTCTTAAATAGTGGTTATGTTTGCTACCTTTCAATTCTTGGGGATTTCTAGAATCTAGGGAATTCTGGAAGATTAATACCAGTGCATCCACCATCTCTGCAGTTACCTCTTTTAAGGGACTAATTATTTGTACTGCACTTTTTTTGATACGCCCCCCCACTGCCCGTACTGCACTTTTATTGACCGGCAAGCCCCGCCCCCTGTCAAGCACCGCCCCCCTCCCAGCCCAAATCATTCCATGCACGTGGTGCGAGCATCAGGACCTGAGGCCCCGACTCTGTCCCCACGGCTGGCCTGGGCCCGATGGTGGCGGGAGGGTGCCAATGTCGGCAGGCCTGGGCCCGATGGCGAAAGAGAGGCTGGGGGAAGAGAGAGAAGTGGGACCCTGTGACCGACCATGCCTCCCGCTGAGCTGCGAGCCCTGAGCCTCCCGTGAGCCGTGAGTCCCGAGCAGTGGGGAGGTGAGGAGGAGGAGGGGAGAGAGCCTGCTTGGAGGAGGTGGGGGAGGGGGGTGGTGGAGAGGGAGAGAAAGAGCTTTGCGGGGGGAAGAGAGAGAGAGCTTGGTGGGGGGAGAGAAATGGGGGTGGGAGAGGGAGGGAGAGCTGGGGGGGTGGTCGGGAGAGAGAGCTTCGGGGGGCGGGGGGGAAGAGAGAGAGAGATTTGGGGGGGCGGGAAGAGAGAGACACAGCTTGGGGGGGGGGGGTGGGGAGGGAGGTGTAGGGAGAGAGAGAGACAGGGGGGGAAGGTGTAGGGAGAGAGAGACTGGGGGGGGGGGAAAAGAGACAGTGAGAGAGAGACTGGAGGAGAGAGAGAGAGAGAGAGAGAGCCTGGATGGGGGGGAATCAGAGGGGAGAGAGGGAATTCGCGGAAGACGGATCACGTTCTTCTAATCTCCTACAAGGGACATCGTTGGAGTGGATCATATCCAGAAGTCACGACACTGTCACTATTCACTTCATAACCAATAAACCTGTTAACAATCCGTACACAATGCCCCATCTATGGTGGTGGGGGAGGGAGGGGTTTGGGGAGGGATGTACTTGGACTTGGGGTAAGACACTTTGGCTGGCCCTTGCTGACTTCTGGGGAGCTCTGTCCTCTGTCGCTTCAGAAAGTCAAAGTGGATCGAGTTACAATTTGCAAAGTCAGTGAGACCTTGGAATGGGCGGCTCTAGTGACACATTCCTGTGAAACTTCAGAGTGTGGCTTATCCTCCAAGGGGACCAATCAGAAATAAAGGGTGGAGCATGTTGGCCATTTTGGCAGTACAAATAAATGTATCCCTCTTTTAATAATATATGTAAGTGTTTGACTGACCAGAAGGCAGCCAGTCAGTATTCATGGCGCATAAGCATTAGGTAAGAGTTTACCTTGCACTTCTTGGCACAGGAGAGTTGCTAAGCTCTAATCAGTTGCACCTACCTACAAATTGAAGGGCTTACTCGGGTCTGGGATGATCAGGCAAGTCACTTACATCACAGCTTCCTTTAGTTGTTGCACAGTCTCACTGTGCTGTTCCGTCCATTACGATTGTACGTCGTCTTCCTTTCCTTTAAGCAACTCATATAAAATGGTTCTGTGAGATCAGAAAAATGTCGTATAAAAGCTCCTCTGATACCCCACCAAGTCCAGAAATGATCAGAGAGCTGTTTTAGACACATGCAAGGGTAGCCATTGAATAACTTCTTCTTTATGCTTATCTGGGGTTTGTCCAGCAGCAGAGATGGACACACCAAGAAATGCTAGCTCCTGTAGTAGCTGAGCCTTTTGAGTGTTAAGTTTTAGTCCCGCCCCTTTTAACAATTCAAGCACTCGCCTAACAACTGGAGATGTTCCTCCTTTGTTTTTGCAGCTAGCAATAAATCAGTTACTACTGCAGCAGGCATTCTGGTTTTTTGCTATGGATTCATTTCAAATTTATATTGATCTTTTCTAATGGAATACTCCAAAATCCATTGTCAGTATCCAAGGTGGAGAAATACTTGGAACCAGTCAGTACCTGAGATCACGTTGGTGTCTCCCTTACCACAGGTGAGCAGGCGGGTGTAACAGGATTTAATTTACAATAATCAATGATCATATGCCAACTATTACCTGGTTTCTTTACAAGCCAAATTGGAGAATTTGTAGTAAACACCTTATTGTACCAGTGATTGAATAGTAGCTTCCACATAAAGTCCGATTGAAGTGCTAGAAGCTCAAAAGATGTGAGACCAACTTCTTCCAAAAAAAACCTAGTACAGCAAGTAATTAACTCCAGCAATGCAATTTGCGAACCAGAAGTTAATTACTTCTTGCTTGTGAAACTGTAGGGGTTGGGATAGAGTTAATCCCACAGTGACAGTTTGCAGAAGCTTGTTTTTAAAACTTTTTTTAAAACTCTTGTGTATTTAACAGTGGTATTTCAGTTGAAATGAATCCACACTACACATCTTTTATTTAAAATGTATAAAGCCAATTTTCCCTTTTTTCCTTAACTCTCCCATTCCTGGGGTACAATCTTAAATTGAAACAAACATTCAACAGCCATTCATATTTTCATGCACCTTAAAAATGTTGATTCCTGTAATGGGTTATGAATGCTGAAAATGCCAATGTTTTCCTGATAATCCCAAATTGTGCATCCGGGGGCTATACACATAATTTGATCAAACACTCGAGTCAATTACTCCAAATCAGTTCAAATCCAAAAACCGAAAACAGCAGCAATTTCTGCTAAACAGGTTAACGTTGATAATATCACCACAGACTTTCAAGATCATGTAGCCAGCAGCAAACTTTTGCACATTCTCACACCCTTTCAGAACTTGAATACAAAATCCAGCAGCCTCTTCCGTTATAAATTAAGAAAATACTGAAAACACTTATTCTATTTCTTTCTCACAGCAATTTTATTTTTTGCTGTGGGCTTTTATCTTCGTTCTCTTTTTCCTAACCTTTTTGCTACACCAAGTGTCCAACCAAGGGTTTTTTAAGGAACTCTTTTACAACAATTGTATGCTGTGAAAGGGCTGTTGGTAGCTTTGCTTATATTAACTCTGTGGCCTCCTGCACAATTTCTTTTGACTGCATCTGACACACTCGCTCCAACAGGATTTCACCCAGTTCCAGATTATCTATCTGTTTCTGAATGAAACTCTCAGCCTCTTTAAGTTTTTCACTCGCCACTCTTAACGACAGAGATCTGACACAGACCCTCTCCATTTCTTGATCACAGAGACTTTCTTGGTGACACAGAGCCTCTCGAGAGACTCAAGGCTACTGGTAGGTGATGCGAGTCTCCTACACCCCGAAGGATTCCCTTTCTAAACTGACTGACCGATTAGGCCAGTAAATCATGGAACTTAACTGAACAATAAAACCAATATTTGAAAATCTCCTAGCTTGCTCTCCAGTTTGTAGTTTCTTAATTTGTGGAGTGGAGGTCAAAAGTTTCAAGATAAACCAATATGGTTTATAGGGGCTATTTTATTGTCAACAGATAAAAGATCAATACATGTACGTATTTAAGTGGCTGTTAACAGAGTAGGGCAAGAATTGAAATTACCTACTTCTATTCTGGGTAATATTTTATTCTAATACCTCGTTCCTCCATCACCCTCCAAGCTGCGCTTTCTTCCGTTGCCTTGACTTCACACTCATTTTGCATGACTGCTAGGTTTGATACTATAACTTAAACTGCAATCTTGGTTTTTTTTTTTTTTGAAATTCGTAGCCAATCGTTCCAATTCTTTGTCAAATCACAAATGCCAGAGGTCACCTTGCACACGCCAAGGATCACTCTGCGCCAATGCTCTTAGCCAAAAGGCCTAGAGCCACTGCACCGTTCCTGGAAGTACTGCAATACCAGGTTCGTGCCATGGAGGTGGATGGGTCAGGTCCCCCACACACCTCCGTGGAGGTGGATGGGTCAAGCCACCCCTTGGTTCTGCTTTTAAAGGATGCAGCTGTTTGCACTACAAAATGTTCTGATTGGCTCTCCATGATCAAATGAACTGATTGCTGATTGGTCCCCTTGGAGGATAAGACACACCCAGAAGTTTCTCTGGAATGTGTAATTGGAACCGCCCAGCCCAAGTTCTGTGTGACTTCGCAAAATGTAATTCGAGCCATTCTGACTTCAGACCCCAGACAGGATAGAGCTCCCCCATCCCAGTTCATGCCTCCCCCCAGCCCAAGTTCATGCCTCCCCTTAGCCAAAGTTCCTTGCCCCCCCCAGCCCAAGTTCCTTACCCTCACACCCCGCGCCCCCCCCAGCCCAAGTTCATGCCTCCCCCAGCCAAAATTCATGCCCCCTCCAGCCAAAGTTCCTTATTTCCCCCCACCCAGCCCAAGTTCCTGACCCCATCCCAGCCCAAGTTCCTGACTCCACGCCCCCCCCCCCCACCATAGATGGGGCATTGTGTGTGGGTCACGGACTGTTAACAGGTTTATTGGGTATGAAGTGAGTAGTGACAGTTTAGTGACTACCAGAGTTCATCCACTCCAATGATGTCCTTAGTCACACTCTGGTGTAAAGGGGGTTGGAAGAACATGATCTGTCTTCCCTGAGTTCTCTCTCTCCCCTCTGATCTCCTCTCCCCCTTCCCCTCTCTCTCCTCCAGTCTCTGTCTCATTAAGGAAGTGGAAAATTATGTAATTTGACCTCCAAATTGTACATTTTGTTAATCACCAATATCAAATGTTGATAACTAGAGAACAGATGACAATTCCCAGAATTCTGTTAATTATTGATAACAAGATTTTTCTTCACAGAAGACTTGCTATTTGTAGGCTAAGTCCCTTCCCTTCACTGTCCAATGATGGAAATGTCAGGAAGTTATTTTTAGGAATTTGAAGGTTAAATTATTTTTTCCATTTAAAACATCAAAACAAGATAGCATGACTCATCTATTTCTGAGGTAGATTTTGATCGGAGAAACAATTTAAGTGACAATATACAATGGAATATTTATGTTTATTAAGGCAGCCATATGTTTACTTAGTGAAACTTGCAGAAACAGATTAATCTGGTTCCCAGTCACGTTCTCACCTTCGCATAACATAGAAACATAGAAAATAGGTGCAGGAGTAGGCCATTCGGCCCTTCTAGCCTGCACCACCATTCAATGAGTTCATGGCTGAACATGCAACTTCAGTACCCCATTCCTGCTTTCTCGCCATACCCCTTGATCCCCCTAGTAGTAAGGACTTCATCTAACTCCTTTTTGAATATATTTAGTGAATTGGCCTCAACAACTTTCTGTGGTAGAGAATTCCACAGGTTCACCACTCTCTGGGTGAAGAAGTTTCTCCTCATCTCGGTCCTAAATGGCTTACCCCTTATCCTTAGACTATGTCCCTGGTTCTGAACTTCCCCAACATTGGGAACATTCTTCCTGCATCTAACCTGTCTAAACCCATCAGAATTTTAAACGTTTCTATGAGGTCCCCTCTCATTCTTCTGAACTCCAGTGAATACAAGCCCAGTTGATCCAGTCTTTCTTGATAGGTCAGTCCCGCCATCCCGGGAATCAGTCTGGTGAACCTTCGCTGCACTCCCTCAATAGCAAGAATGTCCTTCCTCAGGTTAGGAGACCAAAACTGTACACAATACTCCAGGTGTGGCCTCACCAAGGCCCTGTACAACTGTAGCAACACCTCCCTGCCCCTGTACTCAAATCCCCTCGCTATGAAGGCCAACATGCCATTTGCTTTCTTAACCGCCTGCTGTACCTGCATGCCAACCTTCAATGACTGATGTACCATGACACCCAGGTCTCGTTGCACCTCCCCTTTTCCTAATCTGTCACCATTCAGATAATAGTCTGTCTCTCTGTTTTTACCACCAAAGTGGATAACCTCACATTTATCCACATTATACTTCATCTGCCATGCATTTTCCCACTCACCTAACCTATCCAAGTCGCTCTGCAGCCTCATAGCATCCTCCTCGCAGCTCACACTGCCACCCAACTTAGTGTCATCCGCAAATTTGGAGATACTACATTTAATCCCCTCGTCTAAATCATTAATGTACAGTGTAAACAGCTGGGGCCCCAGCACAGAACCTTGTGGTACCCCACTAGTCACTGCCTGCCATTCTGAAAAGTCCCCATTTACTCCTCCTTTTTGCTTCCTGTCTGCCAACCAGTTCTCAATCCATGTCAGCACACTACCCCCAATCCCATGTGCTTTAACTTTGCACATTAATCTCTTGTGTGGGACCTTGTCGAAAGCCTTCTGAAAGTCCAAATACACCACATCAATTGGTTCTCCCTTGTCAACTCTACTGGAAACATCCTCAAAAAATTCCAGAAGATTTGTCAAGCATGATTTCCCTTTCACAAATCCATGCTGACTTGGACCTATCATGTCACCTCTTTCCAAATGCGCTGCTATGACATCCTTAATAATTGATTCCATCATTTTACCCACTACCGATGTCAGGCTGACTGGTCTATAATTCCCTATTTTCTCTCTCCCTCCTTTTTTAAAAAGTGGGGTTACATTGGCTACCCTCCACTCGATAGGAACTGATCCAGAGTCAATGGAATGTTGGAAAATGACTGTCAATGCATCCGCTATTTCCAAGGCCACCTCCTTAAGTACTCTGCGATGCAGTCCATCAGGCACTGGGGATTTATCGGCCTTCAATCCCATCAATTTCCCCAACACAATTTCCCGACTAATAAGGATTTCCTCCTCCTTACTAGACCCTCTGACCCCTTTTATATCCGGAAGGTTGTTTGTGTCCTCCTTAGTGAATACCGAACCAAAGTACTTGTTCAATTGGTCTGCCATTTCTCTGTTCCCCGTTATGACTTCCCCTGATTCTGACTGCAGGGGACCTACGTTTGTCTTTACTAACCTTTTTCTCTTTACATATCTATAGAAACTTTTGCAATCCGTCTTAATGTTCCCTGCAAGCTTCTTCTCGTACTCCATTTTCCCTGCCCTAATCAAACCCTTTGTCCTCCTCTGCTGAGTTCTAAATTTCTCCCAGTCCCCGGGTTCGCTGCTATTTCTGGCCAATTTGTATGCCACTTCCTTGGCTTTAATACTATCCCTGATTTCCCTTGATAGCCACGGTTGAGCCACCTTCCCTTTTTTTATTTTTTACGCCAGACAGGAATGTACAATTGTTGTAGTTCATCCATGCGGTCTCTAAATGTCTGCCATTGCCCATCCACAGTCAACCCCTTCAGTATCATTCGCCAATCTATCCTAGCCAATTCACGCCTCATACCTTCAAAGTTACTCTTCTTTAAGTTCTGGACCATGGTCTCTGAATTAACTGTTTCATTCTCCATCCTAATGCAGAATTCCACCATATTATGGTCACTCTTCCCCAAGGGGCCTCGCACAACGAGATTGCTAATTAATCCTCTCTCATTACACAACACCTAGTCTAAGATGGCCTCCCCCCTAGTTGGTTCCTCGACATATTGGTCTAGAAAACCATCCCTTATGCACTCCAGGAAATCCTTCTCCACCGTATTGCTTCCAGTTTGGTTAGCCCAATCTATGTGCATAATAAAGTCACCCATTATAACTGCTGCACCTTTATTGCATGCACCCCTAATTTCCTGTTTGATGCCCTCCCCAACATCACTACTACTGTTTGGAGGTCTGTACACAACTCCCATTAACGTTTTTTGCCCTTTGGTGTTCTGCAGCTCTACCCATATAGATTCCACATCATCCAAGCTTAATGTCCTTCTTAACTATTGCATTAATCTCCTCCTTAACCAGCAATGCTACCCCACCTCCTTTTCCTTTTATTCTATCCTTCCTGAATGTTGAATGTCCCTGGATGTTGAGTTCCCAGCCCTGATCATCCTGGAGCCACGTCTCTGTAATCCCAATCACATCATATTTGTTAACATCTATTTGCACAGTTAATTTATCCACCTTATTACGGATACTCCTTGCATTAAGACACAAAGCCTTCAGGCTTGTTTTTTTAACACCCTTTGTCCTTTTTAGAATTTTGTTGTACATTGGCCCTTTATGTTCTTTGCCTTGGGTTTCTCTGCCCTCCACTTTTCCTCATCTCCTTTTGTTTCCCTCTGTCTCCCTGCATTGGTTCCCACCCCCCTGCCATATTAGTTTAACTCCTCCCCAACAGCACTAGCAAACACTCCCCCTAGGACATTGGTTCCGGTCCTGCCCAGGTGCAGACCGTCCGGTTTGTACTGGTTCCACCTCCCCCAGAACCGGTTCCAATGCCCCAGGAATTTGAATCCCTCCCTGCTGCACCACTGCTCAAGCCACGTATTCATCTGCACTATCCTGCGATTCCTACTCTGACTAGCACGTGGCACTGGTAGCAATCCCGAGATTACTACTTTTGAGGTGCTACTTTTTAATTTAGCTCCTAGCTCCTTAAATTTGTTTCGTAGGACCTCATCCCGTTTATAACCTATGTCGTTGGTACTAATGTGCACCACGACAACTGGCTGTTCTCCCTCCCTTTTTAGACTGTCCTGCACTCGCTTGGAGACATCCTTGACCCTTGCACCAGGGAGGCAACATACCATCCTGGAGTCTCGGTTGCGGCTCTGGTTTTACTATCAATGTGCAGGTCAAAGTTTAGATGTGAGTGCTCTTGCGCCCCTGCATTCTTACCAAACCTAATCAAAACTTAAACAAATTGTCAATTTGCCCATATCTGCATCACTATTCTACTGGACAAAATAATTATAAAGTCACATGGCTCCATGTCAATTTCCTTTCCTGAGCTGATGCCCTTTTTCTCCCCTTTCACAAGCCACCTTTCTCAACAACAACTTGCACTTATATAGCACCTTTAGCAGAGAAAAAAACACCCCGAGATTCTTCACAGAAGCTTGATAAGCCAAAAAATGGATGCCAAGCTAAAGGGAGATATCAGAGTGAGTGACTAAAACCTTGGTCAGAGGTGGTATTAAGATGGATAAAGAAAGATCAGGAGGTGAGAGTGTTTTAAGGAAAGAATTCCAGAGCAATAGGCCTGGATGGCTGAGGGTATAGCTGTCAATGGTAAGGTGAAGTGAGTGAGGGATACACAAGACCATAGAGGAACACAGAGTTCTCAGAGTTGTTGGACTGGCAGAGGTCAGAGAGAAAAGGGAGAGGCCATGAAGGGATTTGAACACAAGGATGAGACTTTTTAAATTTGAGGAGCCAATGTCGACTAGCAAGCATGGGATTATTTCAGGAATCCCCCAAGGATCTATCCTTGGTCTCACTTTATACATAATTTACATGTTCCTTCTTCTATTTCCTTCAATTAAACATTGGGAAGACCGAGGTCATTGCCTTTGGCCCCTGCCACAAACTCTGTTCCCTCGCCACCAGTTCCATCCTTCTCCCTCACTGTCTCAGGCTTAATCACATTGTTCGCAACCTCAGCATCCTTTCTAATCCCTGAGCTGAGCTTCCAATCCCATACCTTCTCCATCAGCAAGACCACGTACTCCCATGTTCGTAATATTGCCCATCTCCACCTCTGCCTCAGCTTATTAGCTGCTGAAATCTTCATTCATGCTTTTGTTGCCACCAGATTCTCCTGGCCAGCCTCCCATCATCCATTCTTTGTGAAATATCAGGGCGTTTGATATCTAACATGAAACTATGCCACTGAGTTTTAAAAAAAAAGTAATCTAAAAGTCCATAATACAGTCACATGCTCCATGGCAGTTTTCTTTCCTGAGCTTGATGTCCTTTTTCTCCCCTTTCACAATCCTATTTCCAAGTAGTAATGTTATATTGTGATGCAAGTGAGTTAGAAAATGTCGATTTGATGTTATTTGAGCTCTTTAGCTGAATCACTATCTTGAAACCAATTATTTACATCTTTTATTGCAATCACATGCGTTAATTAGTTTACATCATATCAAACCAGTTGACTCTTTTAGGGCACTCTTTATTAAAATACAGATTACATTAAGGTTGTTTTTTTTTGTATAGCTAAATGGAGGAGGAATTTCTTCTCTCTGAGGTTCGTGAATCTTTGGAATTCTCTACCCCAGAGAGCTGTGGAAGCTGAGTCACTGAATATATTCAAGGTAGAGATAGACAGATTCTTGAACTACTACTACTACTACTACTACTACTAGGCAGTCCCTCGTGACGAGGATGACACTCTTCACACCAAAAAAGATGGGCTCACAGGTGGTACAATGAGTTACATCTTAAAGGGGTGGAAGATGCCTGTGTGTGGATATTTTTAACGTATGGTGACCGTTGCACACCAGCCACCACATGGGCTTGACAGAATTAGTTCTGAGTCCAGTGGCAAGGATTGACCAAGACGACTGGAGACCAAGCTCTGTTGCGTCTCCCCTGGGCCCCATCCCCACTGCTGTTAAATGCTGGGCCGTGACTCCTCTGTTGTTATAAGCTGTGCCGCACCTGGGCCACGACTCCGCCGCTGTTAAATGCTGCATCGCTTGAACTATAGGGGAGTCATGGGTTGTGGAGAACAGGCAGGAAAGTGGAGTTGAGGCCAAGATCAGATCAGCCATGATCTTATTGAATGGCGGAGCAGGCTCGAAGGGCCATATGGCCTACTCCTGCTTCTACTTCTTATGTTTCTCACAGTGTCAGCTGTGGCTGAGTGGATAGCATCTCGTCTGAGTAAGAAGGTTGTGGGTTCAAGTCACACTCTAGGAACTTGAGTACAAATAAATCTAGGCTGACACTCCAGTGCAATGCTGGGGGAGCACTGAGCACTGCACTGTCGGAAGTACCAACTTTCAGATGAGACATTACACTGAGGCCCCGTCTGCTCCCTCAAGTGGACGTAAAGGATCCTATGGCACCATTTCAAAGAATAGCACGGGTGTTATCCCCGGTATCCCGGCCAATATTTAATCCTGAATCAATATAACAAACAAACAGATTATCTGGTCATTATCACATTGCTGTTTGTGGGTGCTTGCTTGTGTCCAAATTGGCTGCTGCGTTTCCCACATTAAAACAGTGACTACGCTCCAAAAGTACTTAATTGGCTGTAAAGCGCTTTGAGACATTCGGTGGTCGTGAAAGGCGCTATATGAATCCAAGTCTTTCTTATGTTAGCCGAATAAAATAAGGACATACACAAAAAGACCCCGTGTCCCTGAGGGTCAGAAAGTTTGAAATGTTTGGCTAAGCAGTAATTAACCTGCTCGTGCCCAAGGTAGTCTTGGTTGTGCAAGCAAAACAGGACCAGAAGAGGTTCAACTAGTTGATCCCACACAAAGGTTAGGCGGGAAGCGGACATACAGCTTAGACCTCACAGTATAGTCCAAGTTTTAAAAGGCATTTTATCCAAAGAACATTTTGTAAATCACTAGTCAATCTCTCATGGCATTGCACATGGAGTCAGGAGGCTTAAAACATGGCAGTGGCAGCAAAGTCAGGGCAACATTTCAAAGTTCATTGAAGGGTAGAGGAAGGTTGGTGGCATTAGAAACAGTAAGGGGAGAGACATCAGGCCTATATTTTGAATTTCAGGAAAGGGGAAAGGTGATAAGCTTACGGTGTCAATGCTAGGGGACAACTTCAGGGGGGGAAGGCAATTCAGGCTCAAACGGAAGTTGTGAGTAACAGTCTGAGTTTGCTGATTCAGTGAATCAACAATGGCCGATTACCGGCTGACTATGGGGCAATGTCCCCGTTAAGCTGTGCAGCCGCGCAGCTGACTGGGGGTCCCAGGCAGGCTGCTTGCCGGCTTCAGAATGGAAAAACTGCATGCACAGAATTTGAATGGGCCACGCAGCCCATGAAAGGGACCACGCACCCAAAAAAATTAGAGGGAACATTGCTATGGGTTACTTTGGAACATCTCCGACATTTGATTGGCAAGGGTACAATGTTCAGGGATAGCTGAATGTGATTCTTTTAAAAGATGATGCACTTCCGTGATCATTAAGGAGAAGGGATGAGCATTGATCTTGTCTATGTCTGCATATGAGGTGACCTCCAACACAGGAAAATGAAGTCACAGAGTCCAAACACAAATAAAACTCGACATTTAACAACTAAGGTAAAGGGATCGATTCTAACTGTTCCTGCCAGGCAGAAATCGGGTGGACCATCCATTCCTGTCAGTTTCCCGCTAGGCAGGTTACATTAAAATTACCCCCTTGAGTGTTTCTGCCTCATTCTGACTCAATCGGGGGAGCAAAAATAATTAAGTGCAATGAGAGAAACTTTTTAAAAGTTACTTGATGAAATAATGGGACAGCGTTATCTAATTAAAGTCTGTCATAGAATCCCAAAAATTTACAACATGGAAGGAGACCATTTTGGCCCATCGTGTCTGCACCGGCCAACCAAGAGCTATCCAGCCTAATCCCACTTTCCAGCTCTTGGTCCGTTGCTCTGTAGGTTACGGCACTTTAAGTGCAACATCCAAGTATTTTTTTAAATGTCGTGAGGCTTTCTGCAACTGTTGTTGCCAGGTCTAGCTGGAGATGACTAAGGGTCCAGTTTGGAGCTTTTATAAAACTTTAGGAGCTGCCCGATTGTAATCAGTTAGTTATGTCATGTTCGATTCACAGCACCATCTACAGGTGCAGTACTTTTAGAAACCTGAGATCGTACCATTTTTTAATGTATAACAGATATAGATATATAAAATAGATATATTACATTGTTCTGATTAGTAATAGTGAGAAACGATATTGGCTCAAATGATCAGGATGTTGAAACAGTTTGAGTGGAGATAAGGAATAATAAAGGGAAAAAGTCACTGGTGGGTGTAGTCTATAGGCCCCCTAACACTAGCAACTCTGTTGGTTGGAGCATAAACCAGGAAATAGCAGGGGCTGGTAAAAAGGGAACAGCAATAATCATGGGTGATTTTAACCTCCATATTGATTGGACAAATCAGATTGGTCAAGGTAGCCTTGAGGAAGAGTTCATAGTGCATAAGGGATGGATTCCTTGAGCAGTATGTAACGGAACCAACCAGGGAGCAGGTTATCTTAGATCTGGTCCTGTGTAATAAGACAGGATTAATAAACAATCTCCTAGTAAAGGATCCCCTTGGAATGAGTGATCATAGCATGTTTGAATTTCAAATTCAGATGGAGGGTGAGAAAGTTGGATCTCTAATCAGCGCACTAAGTTTAAATAAAGGAGACTATGAAGAAAAGAGGGCTGAGTTGGCTAAAGTGGACTGGGAAAATGGATTAATGTGTAGGACAGTTGATGAACAGTGGTGTACATTTAAGGAGATGTTTCACAACTCTCAAGAAAAATATATTCCAGTGAGGAGGAAAGGGCATAAGAGAAAAGATAGCCATCCATGGCTACCGAAAGAAATAAAGGACGGTATCCAATTAAAAACACGGGCATACAATGTGGCCAAAACTAGTGGGAGGACAGAAGATTGGGAAGTATTTAAAAGCCAACAAAGAATGACTAAAAAAATGATTATGAAAGGGAAGACAGACTATGAAAGTAAACTAGCACAAAATATAAAAACAGACAGAAACATAGAAAATAGGTGCAGGAGTAGGCCTTTCAGCCCTTCGAGCCTGCACCGCCATTCAATGAGTTCATGGTTGAACATGCGACTTCAGTACCCCATTCCTGCTTTCTCGCCATACCCCTTGATCCCCCTAGTAGTAAGGACTACATCTAACTCCTTTTTGAATATATTTAGTGAATTGGCCTCAACAACTTTCTGTGGTAGAGAATTCCACAGGTTCACCACTCTCTGGGTGAAGAAGTTTCTCCTCATCTCAGTCCTAAATGGCTTACCCCTTATCCTTATACTGTGACCCCTGGTTCTGGACTTCCCCAACATTAATAAGAACATAAGAACATAAGAATTAGGAACAGGAGGAGGCCATCTAGCCCCTCGAGCCTGCTCCACCATTCAACAAGATCATGGCTGATCTGGCCGTGGACTCAGCTCCACTTACCCGCCCGCTCCCCATAACCCTTAATTCCCTTATTGGTTAAAAATCTATCTATCTGTGATTTGAATACATTCAATGAGCTAGCCTCAACTGCTTCCTTGGGCAGAGAATTCCACAGATTCACAACCCTCTGGGAGAAGAAATTCCTTCTCAACTCGGTTTTAAATTGGCTCCCCCGTATTTTGAGGCTGTGCACCCTAGTTCTAGTCTTCCCGACCAGTGGAAACAACCTCTCTGCCTCTATCCTGTCTATCCCTTTCATTATTTTAAATGTTTCTATAAGATCACCCCTCATCCTTCTGAACTCCGAGTAAAGACCCAGTCTACTCAATCTATCATCATAAGGTAACCCCCTCATCTCCGGAATCAGCCGAGTGAATCGTCTCTGTACCCCCTCCAAAGCTAGTATATCCTTCCTTAAGTAAGGTGACCAAAACTGCACACAGTACTCCAGGTGCAGCCTCAGCAATACCCTGTACAGTTGCAGCAGGACCTCCTTGCTTTTGTACTCCATCCCTCTCGCAATGAAGGCCAACATTCCATTCGCCTTCCTGATTACCTGCTGCACCTGCAAACTAACGTTTTGGGATTCATGCACAAAGACCCACAGGTCCCTCTGCACCGCAGCAAGTTGTAATTTCTCCCCATTCAAATAATATTCCCTTTTACTGTTTTGTTTTTTTTTCCCCCCCAAGGTGGATGACCTCACATTCTCCGACATTGTATTCCATCTGCCAAACCTTAGCCCATTCGCTTAACCTATCTAAATCTCTTTGCAGCCTCTCTGTGTCCTCTACACAACCCGCTTTCCCACTAATCTTTGTGTCATCTGCAAATTTTGTTACACTATACTCTGTCCCCTCTTCCAGGTCATCCATGTATATTGTAAACAGTTGTGGTCCCAGCACCGATCCCTGCGGCACACCACTAACCACCGATTTCCAACCTGAAAAGGACCCATTTATCCCGGCTCTCTGCTTTCTGCCAGCCAGCCAATTCTCTATCCATGCTAATACATTTCCTCTGACTCCGTGTACCTTTATCTTCTGCAGTAACCTTTTGTGTGGCACCTTATCGAATGCCTTTTGGAAATCTAAATACACCACATCCATCGGTACACCTCTATCCACCATGCTCGTTATATCCTCAAAGAATTCCAGTAAATTAGTTAAACATGATTTCCCCTTCATGAATCCATGTTGCGTCTGCTTGATTGCACTATTCCTATCTAGATGTCCCGCTATTTCTTCCTTAATGATAGCTTCAAGCATTTTCCCCACTACAGATGTTAAACTAGCCGGCCTATAGTTAACTGCCTTTTGTCTGCCTCTTTTTTAAACAGAGGCGTTACATTAGCTGTTTTCCAATCCAATGGTACCTCCCCAGAGTCCAGAGAATTTTGGTAGATTATAGCGAATGCATCTGTTATAATTTCCACCATTTCTTTTAATATCCTGGGATGCATTTCATCAGGACCAGGGGACTTGTCTACCTTGAGTCCCATTAGCCTGTCCAGCACTACCCCCCTAGTGATAGTGATTGTCTCAAGGTCCTCCCTTCCCACATTCCCATGACCAGCAATTTTTGGCATGGTTTTTGTGTCTTCCACTGTGAAGACCGAAGCAAAATAATTGTTTAAGGTCTCAGCCATTTCCACATTTCCTATTATTAAATCCCCCTTCTCATCTTCTAAGGGACCAACATTTACTTTAGTCACTCTTTTCCGTTTTATATATCGGTAAAAGCTTTTACTATCTGTTTTTATGTTTTGCGCAAGTTTACTTTTGTAATCTATGTTTCCTTTCTTTATTGCTTTCTTAGTTATTCTTTGCTGTCGTTTAAAATTTTCCCAATCTTCTAGTTTCCCACTAACCTTGGCCACCTTATACGCATTGTTTTTTAATTTGATACTCTCCTTTATTTCTTTGGTTATCCACGGCTGGTTATCCCTTCTCTTACCGCCCTTCTTTTTCACTGGAATATATTTTTGTTGCGCATTATGAAAGTGCTCCTTAAAATCCTCCACTGTTCCTCAATTGTGCCACCGTTTAGTCTGTGTTTCCAGTCTACTTTATCCAATTCTGCCCTCATCCCACTGTAGTCCCCTTTGTTTAAGCATAGTAAGCTCGTTTGAGACACTACTTCCTCACCCTCAATCTGTATTACAAATTCAACCATACTGTGATCACTCATTCCAAGAGGATCTTTTACTAGGAGATCGTTTATTATTCCTGTCTCATTACACAGGACCAGATCTAAGATAGCTTGCTCCCTTGTCGGTATATTAACGACTTGGAGGAAGGGACTGAGTGTAATGTAGCCTAGTTTGTCAACGATACAAAGATGGGGGGGAAAGCAATGTGTGAGGAGGACACACAAAAATTGCAAAAGGACATAGACAGGCTAAGTGAGTGGGCAAAAATTTGGCAAATGGAGTATAATGTTGGAAAGTGTGAGGTCATGCACTTTGGAAAAAATCCAAGAGCAAGTTATTATTTAAATGGAGAACATTTGCAAAGTGCTGCAGTACAGCGGGACCTGGGGGTACTTGTGCATGAAACACAAAAGGATAGTATGCAGGTACAGCAAGTGATCAGGAAGGCCAATGGTATCTTGGCCTTTATTGCAAAGGGGATGGAGTATAAAAGCAGGGAAGTCTTGCTACAACTATGTCAGGTATTGGTGAGGCCACACCTGGAATACTGCGTGCAGTTTTGGTTTCCATATTTACGAAAGGATATATTTGCTTTGGAGGCCGTTCACAGGGTTGATTCCAGAGATGAGGGGGTTGACTTATGAGGAAAGGTTGAGTAGGTTGGGCCTCTACTCATTGGAATTCAGAAGAATGAGAGGTGATCTTATTGAAACGTATAAGATTATGAGGGGGCTTGATAAGGTGGATGCAGAGAGGATGTTTCCACTTATAGGGAACACTAGAATTAGAGGGCATAATCTTAGAATAAGGGGCCGCCCATTTAAAACTGAGATGAGAAGAAATTTCTTGTGTTGTAAATCTGTGGAATTCGCTGCCTTAAAGAGCTGTGGAAGCTAGGACATTGAATAAATTTAAGACAGAAATAGACAGTTTCTTGAACGATAAGGGAATGAGGGGTTATGGGGAGCGGGCAGGGAAGTGGACCTGAGTCCATGATCAGATTAGCCATGATCGTATTAAATGGCGGAGCAGGCTCGAGGGACCGTATGGCCGCCTCCTGTTCCTATTTCTTATGTTCTTATGTTCTTATATTTTAATGTATAATTCTCAACAAATGTTAACTTTTATACAATACTTTATCTAGAGATCATGCATTTTTGCTAATAGTTTTGTTTCATCAATGGTCATAATAGTTCGTTTAAACTGTAATTTAATTGGATTTTATGCCCAAGTACATAAGAAGATAGTTCACATTTACAGTCAACCAGTTTTGTATTCCACTAATGCAGCGAGATCTTCCTGCCCTGAAATTCCACCTGCTTGTTTCACTTCCAGCTTTAAGTGACTTGAAACTTACACAATCAAAAAACTGTCCGCAGAACAAAAATGGGATCAGTTATATAAAGTCTTCAGATAATTCCAGGGGAGACGACAGTCGAGATCCTGTTTCCAGGCCTGCTGCTGCTTCTGCATCTGAAAACCAAAACACGGAATCTCTTTCAGAACAAAGCCAGTGAGTTAATGATGTACTCTGTATTTCTAGATCAGTTTGTTTGTTATTTAACATAGAGCCATAACTTTAAAAATAATAAATGAGTGCTGAAAGTCTGAAGTAAGACTAGAAAATATTAGGAATATACAACAGTTCAATCAGCATCTGAAAGAGAAAGATAGTTCAGTGTTTCAGGTGTAACCCATCTTTGTCTTCCAAATGCTGACTGACTTGCTGTGCATTTCTATCGACAGACTGATTATGGACCCAACCTCTCTGCTACTGGGCTGACCACAACAACAATCATTTTATTTATATAGCGCCTTTGATGTAGTAAAATGTTCCAGGAGAGTCACAGGAGAGTTATAAAACAAAATTTTACACCAAACCACATAGGAGAAGTTAGGGCAGGTGACCAAAAGCTTGGTCTCACGTTCTACCCTTCGTAAACTTGAGGTAATCCAAAACCCAGCTGCCCATGTCCTCACTCATGTCAAGTCCTGTTCACCCATCATCCTTGGTCAACGAGGTAGGATTTAAGGAACGTCTTAAAGGAGGAAAGAGAGGTAAAGAGGCAGAGAAATTTGGGAAGGGAATTCCAGAGCTTGGGGCCTAGGCAGCTGAAGGCACGGCCACTGATGGTTGAGTGATTATAATTAGGGATGCTCAAGAGGCCAGAATTACAGGAGCGCAGGTATCTCAGGAGGTGAGGGATTGTGGGACTGGAGGAGATAGGGAGGGGCAAGGCCATGGAGGGATTTGGAAACAAGGATAATAATTTTAAAATGGAGGAGTTGCTTAACTGGGAACCAATGTAGGTCAGCTCACACAGGGATGATGGGTTGACGGAACTTGCCGCAAATTAGGACATGGGCAGTGGGCTTTGGATTACCTCAAGTTTACGTAGGGTGGAACGTGAGACCATCACTGCAGGCAGTTCCTGAACTTTGTCTTCACTTTTGAGTCCAATCTAGAACTAGGTGCTGAGGAGCTGTTCCTGTCTCCAAGAATAATCAAACCTGCATTTCCAGCCTCTGTCTGGCCCTGCATCCAAGCTACAAGTTGCAAGTTTCCCACAGTAAGCCTCATGATCACAAACCATGGGTCAGATAAGGCTAGTCCAAGCTGGGTTTGTAATGGCTTCTGTCTTTGTTGAGATTGTAATGGGGAGAGAGCAGCCTGCTTGCTTTATGGTGACACAGCACCAGAGCTGAGAACAGATCCTGTACAGAGAGAAGGTTCCTGACAACCTCGCCCAACCTTCCGCTTTGCTGGCCATTGCAGCCCAGAGCTTCGCCCACAAATGGCACTCCGGACTGGGCCTCACTGGTAAACATCTAAAGTCACATTACAGGCCAGTAGTTTTATATTTGTTTTCTTAAAGGGAAGATATTGAAACAACAAAGCAAATTTTTATGGATTAGTAACACAAGATTTCTGTAGTAGAATTTGACCAAATTCATTTACCTTTATGACAATGCCAAGAAGCAAATACATTTTGTTTTTATTATTACTAATACATTGTAGCACCCTTGGAGGTAGCGAAACATGAACCATGAATGGTCCAAACTTGGAAAAATTAAAAACTAAAGCAAATTTAACACATTTAATTTCAGTTCAGCTCTTGCTCTAAATAATGCTTCTATCTATGATAGACTGTACATATATAATAATCCTTTAACTATGACTTGAATAATTCATTAACTGACAGATAGTAAATAGGGAATAATTCATTATTTAACTGTAATGGACAATACATATTTATTATATATTAAATTCAGTATGTGGGCCACGTATTTCATTGAAAGCTTATAAGTACCTTCCGTACCTATTACTACTATAGTTGGCACTATAATTGACATTTTTTATATTAAAGGTATCAAAATGTGTGAAACATAACGGCCCGGAATTTGTGGTCAATGGTGAAGCAACAGCGCTCGCCGCTGACCTTGAAGAAAGCTGTCCAAAAGATCTAGCGATCTCTCTGGCATGAATTTCAGATCTCCTGCCGTTAAGTTCATGCTGGCGTCAAGTCTAGGGCCTCTACAGCGTCCAGCAACAGTGATGTCATCAAGCTGGCCAAGCAGCCAATCATATTGAAGAATTCTCATACAGCAAACCAAGAAGTAAAATGCACTGATTTTCCTTCACTTTTAATCCTTTTAGAGAACAAAATAAAGGTTGGGACATAAACATGGAATTAAGGTAGAAGCTGAAACATCCTAAATAAACTTTAAAAGAAATTTTTTTTAAATTATATGATATTAAAAACTATGGAATTTTTAAATTAGTCATTCCACAAATATAAATTTAGTTTATCAGGGTCAGAACAGTAGTTCAACAGTAATAATGAAGCAGTATGCTATTAAAAACCCAGCTACACCTCATTCAACAAGGCTTAACTTTTTTTAGAGCAATATTACAGTGTAAAAGCTGAGATTCTCATCAATTCAGTGATTTCTCAAAGATTACCAACTCTGGGGAATTCAACAGCGCACCCTAGGGAGAAGCATAGAATCACTGACAGCAGCTTCTCGATTTCCGGCTTTATGTACGTATGCTCTATCTCCAGAAATTGCTGTCAGTTTCAGAGGGTTGATTGCGGTAATTAGTGTGTGTATGTATGTGATTATTCATGAGAAAATAATATGGTCTGATTACACGCCAGTTATAGCTTTTGTGTTCTATAATCATTACAAATTGAGAGACGGGCAAGGGGAGGGGTGAAAGAATGTCTTTTTTCATTTACCGGTAATGTTATTTTCATTTTCAAAAAGACATCAATTGAATTTTGAAGCCTACTAATTATCTGCACCTCTGTTTTGTTGACCTGTTAATGCTAATCGCTTACACGTGTTATACAAATTCTAATTTCTAAAGGGAGGCAGAAATAAAGACCCAATTAAGATAAAGGCAGAAAGGCAATTTTTTCGCTCATTCTGATGTGATTTCTTTTTAAAATGTTGAATTTTGAAAACAAAGAAAGTCTTCTCGAGGGAAACAAATAGATAAGGAGGATAGAACTGCAAGGGAGTCTCTGGCTGGTCACTATCTGCCTAAGCGGGAGTGAGTGGAGAGTGGATGGAGGGGGTTGAGTCAGGTGAGTGACAGTGGAGAATTGAATTGGTAGCTCAAATAGGGAAGGATGCGAGTGTGGAGGTGATAGGAAGGGGAATGTGTAGTGGAAAGGTGAAGGGGCATGGGATACAATGAGAACTTGGATAAGGAGAAGGGTGGCACTGAGGGCCACATTTTCTCCATAAACCCCAACCCAAATGCAGCCTACAGCAGTTAGTGACTTTATATTCCCACGAGCATCACTATACCACAGGAAATCAACGGGTGGATGCAAGAGATTCCATGGTACTATTTGAAAAACAGCAGGGGAGTTCCCTCCTTCTCTTCCTGGCCATTGGCCATCATTTATCCCACACCAAACATCACCAAAACAGATTACTAGGTCATTTATTCAATTGTGCAAATTGGCTGCCACATTTGCCTATGTAAAAACAGTGATCACACTTCAAAAGTAATTCATTGGCTGTAAAGTGCTTTGGGACATCCTGAGGATGTGAAAGATGTTATATAAACACAAGTTTAGTCTTTCTTAAAATATAATTTTTATTTTGATAGGTGCAGTAACTACAATTCATTGCAGTTGGAATCACCAGACATGTTTCAGCAATTCCAGGTATGTGTTTTATTAAAATATTAAGTAAGCAGGGCAAGCACCAGACCAAAGTGAACCTTGTTTAAATTCTACCTCGGTGAGACCCAGTGTTTATATAGACATTTTATATACTTAATTTCCACATAATCGAACATTTCCATTGGACTGCTACTAAACATGCATGGGGGGAAACATTAGGCAATAATTCCAGACAGTACCTGGGTCCGCCAGGTTTTCACCTATCTAAACTTGTCTGACAGATTGCCCTGCTGTGGGAGGGGTTGGCTTTCTGCTCTTCCCTAATACATTGAAAAACAATATTGAGGCCAAGTCTTTAGGTGGTGTTCCAGGCCTCCCGGGAATTCCACACAACTCTTCCTTGAGGCCCAGTGTCACCTAAGTCAAGCAGGCATAGATCCCTTTTTGGACCTAATGAAGACCCCAAGAGTAAAAAAACACAAAGGTAATCAACCTCAGAGAGATCAATTATCTTAATACAGAGCAAGGATTTTTTTTCCGTTTTGCCTGTGGCCTGCTCTAGGCTTGGCCTTCCCCTTTTGGACTGGTAGTGTACTGCTCAGAGTTTCTGGTTGGGCAAGTTTACATACATGCACAGGACTCTGCCCCAACTATCTAAGTAACCCCATCTCCAGGATTAAGAATGGGGTTAAGAGCAGGTCAAAGCAACACGTAGAGGATCCATCAGTCAGATTTCGAGCAGATACCTTGGATTTCTGTTCTTTTAATGCTACCAAAATTGGAAGCCTCAAATTTATTAAGTGATTAAACCTTTAAGTACATAAAAATGTAAGTACAAGAAGAGAAATGTCTGCAAATTCCCTCCCAGATCCTGAAAACAATTGAGTGGAAAACTCAGGAAGTCAATCTAATATTATTCAGCTCAACAGGTTGCATTCCACAAATAACATTCTTGTGGTCAGGTGAAGCCTCCATAACCTTTAATACCTTTCATAACCAGATCTCCATGTAACTCCATATAAAAGAGTTAATCAGTGAACGCATTTTACTACCCTGTGAGGGAAAAAACACTGAGCAATGCCCTTCACTTAGGCGAAATATCATACTCGTCTTTGATATCAGTGACATAGAGAAGGATTGCATTTAGGAATTCTTAAAACCCTAATCTCAAAGATTCAATAAATATATATATTTTTAAACCACAGTGTTAAACAGCATGGCTCCAGAATCAAGGCTGCATGCCCCAACCAAAAAGCTGAAGGCCTGCTCGAAATTGGTCCAAGTGCCTCATTAAAAAATTTTGTGTGAGCAGCTGTCGTGACTCCACAGGCAGCTTACGCATTGAGCTAGAAGAATATCGTCCCTCTTGCCTTGCATTGCCGGCAGCGGCCTAAAGTAAAGTCCCAGGAAGGGGGTTGGAATGTATAGCAGGGGATGGGGATGGGGGGGTGGTGATCGTGATGACTCTAGAGTTGGGGGGAGTACTCCTGCTCCGCTTGGCTGCGTAGGGAGGTTTTTACAACAAAAAATTACTCAAAAACTTAACCTTAGTTGGTGGTTGCAGTGGCTACTGAAGTGCCACGTGATAGTCAGAGTAGGAATCGCAGGATAGCGCAGATAAATACGTGGCTTGAGCAGTGGTGCAGCAGGGAGGGATTCAAATTCCTGGGGCATTGGAACCGGTTCTGGGGGAGGTGGGACCAGTACAAACCGGACGGTCTGCACCTGGGCAGGACCGGAACCAATGTCCTAGGGGGAGTGTTTGCTAGTGCTGTTGGGGAGGATTTAAACTAATATGGCAGGGGGATGGGAACCAATGCAGGGAGACAGAGGGAAACAAAAAGGAGGCAAAAGCAAAAGACAGAAAGGAGATGAGGAAAAGTGGAGGGCAGAGAAACCCAAGGCAAAGAACAAAAAGGGCCACTGTACAACAAAATTCTAAAAGGACAAAGGGTGTTAAAAAAACAAGCCTGAAGGCTTTGTGTCTTAATGCAAGGAGTATCCGCAATAAGGTGGATGAATTAACTGTGCAAATAGATGTTAACAAATATGATGTGATTGGGATTACGGAGACGTGGCTCCAGGATGATCAGGGCTGGGAACTCAACATCCAGGGGTATTCAACATTCAGGAAAGATAGAATAAAAGGAAAAGGAGGTGGGGTAGCATTGCTGGTTAAGGAGGAAATTAAGGCAATAGTTCGGAAGGACATTAGCTTGGATGATGTGGAATCTATATGGGTAGAGCCGCAGAATACCAAAGGGCAAAAAACGTTAGTGGGAGTTGTGTACAGACCTCCAAACAGTAGTAGTGATGTTGGGGAGGGCATCAAACATGAAATTAGGGGTGCGTGCAATAAAGGTGCAGCAGTTATAATGGGTGACTTTAATATGCACATAGTTTGGGTTAACCAAACTGGAAGCAATATGGTGGGGGAGGATTTCCTGGAGTGCATAAGGGATGGTTTTTTAGACCAATATGTCGAGGAATCAACTAGGGGGGAGGCCATCTTAGACTGGGTGTTGTGTAATGAGAGAGGATTAATTAGTAATCTCGTTGTGCGAGACCCCTTGGGGAAGAGTGACCATAATATGGTGGAATTCTGCATTAGGATGGAGAATGAAACAGTTAATTCAGAGACCATGGTCCAGAACTTAAAGAAGGGTAACTTTGAAGGTATGAGGCGTGAATTGGCTAGGATAGATTGGCGAATGATACTGAAGGGGTTGACTGTGGATGGGCAATGGCAGACATTTAGAGACCGCATGGATGAACTACAACAATTGTACATTCCTGTCTGGCGTAAAAAATAAAAAAAGGGAAGGTGGCTCAACCGTGGCTATCAAGGGAAATCAGGGATAGTATTAAAGCCAAGGAAGTGGCATACAAATTGGCCAGAAATAGCAGCGAACCCGGGGACTGGGAGAAATTTAGAACTCAGCAGAGGAGGACAAAGGGTTTGATTAGGGCAGGGAAAATGGAGTACGAGAAGAAGCTTGCAGGGAACATTAAGACGGATTGCAAAAGTTTCTATAGATATGTAAAGAGAAAAAGGTTAGTAAAGACAAACGTAGGTCCCCTGCAGTCAGAATCAGGGGAAGTCATAACGGGGAACAAAGAAATGGCGGACCAATTGAACAAGTATTTTGGTTCGGTATTCACTGAGGAGGACACAAACAACCTTCCGGATATAAAAGGGGTCGGAGGGACTAGTAAGGAGGAGGAACTGAGGGAAATCCTTATTAGTTGGGAAATTGTGTTGGGGAAATTGATGGGATTGAAGGCCGATAAATCCCCAGTGCCTGATGGACTGCATCCCAGAGTACTTAAGGAGGTGGCCTTGGAAATAGTGGATGCATTGACAGTCATTTTCCAACATTCCATTGACTCTGGATCAGTTCCTATGGAGTGGAGGGTAGCCAATGTAACCCCACTTTTTAAAAAAGGAGGGAGAGAGATAACAGGGAATTATAGACCGGTCAGCCTGACATCGGTAGTGGGTAAAATGATGGAATCAATTATTAAGGATGTCATAGCAGTGCATTTGGAAAGAGGTGATATGATAGGTCCAAGTCAGCATGGATTTGTGAAAGGGAAATCATGCTTGACAAATCTTCTGGAATTTTTTGAGGATGTTTCCAGTAGAGTGGACAAGGGAGAACCAGTTGATGTGGTATATTTGGACTTTCAGAAGGCTTTCGACAAGGTCCCACACAAGAGATTAATGTGCAAAGTTAAAGCACATGGGATTGGGGGTAGTGTGCTGACATCGATTGAGAACTGGTTGGCAGACAGGAAGCAAAGAGTAGGAGTAAATGGGTACTTTTCAGAATGGCAGGCAGTGACTAGTGGGGTACCGCAAGGCTCTGTGCTGGGGCCCCAGCTGTTTACACTGTATATTAATGATTTAGACGAGGGGATTAAATGTAGTATCTCCAAATTTGCGGATGACACTAAGTTGGGTGACAGTGTGAGCTGCGAGGAGGATGCTATGAGGCTGCAGAGCGACTTGGATAGGTTAGGTGAGTGGGAAAATGCATGGCAGATGAAGTATAATGTGGATAAATGTGAGGTTATCCACTTTGGTGGTAAAAACAGAGAGACAGACTATTATCTGAATGGTGACAGATTAGGAAAAGGGGAGGTGCAACGAGACCTGGGTGTCATGGTAGATCAGTCATTGAAGGTTGGCATGCAGGTACAGCAGGCGGTTAAGAAAGCAAATGGCATGTTGGCCTTCATAGCGAGGGGATTTGAGTACAGGGGCAGGGAGGTGTTGCTACAGTTGTACAGGGCCTTGGTGAGGCCACACCTGGAGTATTGTGTACAGTTTTGGTCTCCTAACCTGAGGAAGGACATTCTTGCTATTGAGGAAGTGCAGCGAAGGTTCACCAGACTGATTCCCGGGATGGCGGGACTGACCGATCAAGAAAGACTGGATCAACTGGACTTGTATTCACTGGAGTTCAGAAGAACGAGAGGGGACCTCATAGAAACGTTTAAAATTCTGACGGGGTTAGACAGGTTAGATGCAGGAAGAATGTTCCCAATGTTGGGGAAGTCCAGAACCAGGGGACACAGTCTAAGGATAAGGGGTAAGCCATTTAGGACCGAGATGAGGAGGAATTTCTTCACCCAGAGAGTGGTGAACCTGTGGAATTCTCTACCACAGAAAGTTGTTGAGGCCAATTCACTAAATATATTCAAAAAGGAGTTAGATGGAGTCCTTACTACTAGGGGAATCAAGGGGTATGGTGAGAAAGCAGGAATGGGGTACTGAAGTTGCATGTTCAGCTATGAACTCATTGAATGGCGGTGCAGGCTAGAAGGGTCGAATGGCCTACTCCTGCACCTATTTTCTATGTTTCTATGTTCTATGTTTCTAATCCTGAGCAGGGCCAGCACTTGCCCTGCTCTTCGATGCCAAAATTCTGTGAGGGGATCTAAAATAGGCCACTCATTTACATATTTAACGGTTTTAACGCCTGCTTTAGGCAGCCATCAGGGACAATAGCCCTACTCAATTTTGGGTTGAATGTTTTTCTGGCGTTCTAAAATTGGGCCTCGTTGCACCCATTTTACAACCATAAAATGGGCACAAGGTCCAATTTCCCATCCCATATCTTTTACTAAGAGCGATGACTATTAAAATTTTTAAAAAGTAACTTTCTTTCTTTAAATAATTTAGCTATGGTATTGAATAAAAGAACAAACTTAGGAGTATATTATGATCTTTAAAGACATATGTGCTGTGTTATATGCTGTCTATCTAGTCTCCCTTCAGGCTATTAATTCTGTCACTTAATGCTGTTTATTCATGGAGTTTACAGTTTAACGAAGAGAATGTAATTTACCTTAGATACAGTTGAAGGCAGCGGCAGTCCCCCGTGTTGAAAGGAAAATATTTGCTTATCATGACGTTGGTAAATGCATACTTTCTAAAGAATACCCTAAAGTCCTTGGCCAAGACCTGGAAACAAAGACCATCCGTGGTAAGTAAACAGCAGTTATGATATTTTAAACTTCATTAAAATAAATCTTCTACATATCCAGGACACACATTATTCATCAGCCAAGAAGATGAAGAGATATCCTGTTCTAAGGCACCTGCCAGTATCAATCTTGCTTGCAGTATTTTGCAAAGCATACTTGTATAGTCAAGTGTTTTGTCTTTATGTTGATAACTATATGGTGTATTATGTTCTCTGCAGCTCCTCTGCATACTTATTCTTATTTCTTATTAATGCTTTTTTTGATCATTTTGTAGTTGCCATGGATGAACATGAAAAGATCTTGGGAACTGAAGATTTATGCAATAAAATCACAGATGAGGAAAGTGTTAAAAATTATAACCACCATGGCCTAGCAAGAATAAACAGAAATGACAATAAGATGAACACTTGGCTGCATACTTCTGAGTTAAGTGAAAACACTGGGATACAGTCACTGCCAGTTGGGTGCAACATTGAAAATGTGAGGCACACTCCTCTGTCGAGCAATGTTCATGCTATTGAGCAACAAGGAAATTGTACTTGTGTTAAAACAGGTCAATACAAAACTGACAATGCAATATTATCAAATCCAACATCTGGCCTACGATCTCCCATTATTGAGCCTAAAAATATGTTTCAAAGTCATCTAATAAACTGTGCTGATGACAATCTGATAAGAACACATACTGATGGTTATTTGTCAAACAACAAACATGAAACTGCCAGAACATCATCACTTGATCTGCTAACTGAATTGCGGCCTCTTCCAATTGTTGCTGATAGCAACAAAAATAAGCAGCAAAGTTACTCATCAAACAATATTTGTATCCCTTCACAAAGAGATGAATGTTGTTCACAAAGCAACAGTGAATCTTCATCATTCAGCTCAATGACTGGACCAAGAAGTCTTAACGTTGGCAACAAAAATGGGCTACGACGGCATTGGTCGGATAGTTTACTCAACATTTCACAAGAAAGTGGCAGTGCTACAGTTTCATCACATGTTCCAGTACATACTTCACACTTTCCTCAGTATATAAAGAAAACAAACACTGGGTGGAAAATTAAATCACAAAATTGTGATAGCGTCACTTCCCAAAGAGGCAACATCAATGATTCTTTACAAATGAGTCAACTTAAACCCAATAGTTCACTTTCATTATCGGATCCAGTGTGTAAACCAAGGGCTGCTTCATACATTATGATCAATAGCAAAAATAAGCAGCAATATTCTGGGTCAGACAACACTAACATTGCTACAGAAAGAAAATATAATGATGCTTATTTACAAAACTGTAGGGATGGAAGAGAAAGAACCTTTTTGTTTACAGACTCTGAGGAAGAAAACTCTTCAGTAGTTACTATCGCATTGAGTAAAACCAGAAAGGCAATTGCCACATCAAGGGATGCTGACGTCCTTTTGCCAGAAAGTGAAAATAACAACTGGAAACAAAATTGCGAAGAAGGGAGAAGAAGCACAACTTTATTAGCAACCCAGCTAATTGGTTCACGGCTTCCTACACCTGTACCAACGTGCATGGACAGTAATGTGGTACAGCCTTGTGCACTAAACACATCAGGTACTACCTGGCAATCGGGTGATGATGGTTATTTACAAAAAGCTGAACATGAAAAATGTCATGAACTTTCAGCAGATCCAAAAACTGAACCACAATATCTAACAAATAGCATTTATTACAGCAGTGCAATGCAGAGTAATCCTCCGAAAACTGATGCTGTCACCTTAGAAAGTGTGAATAATGACTCTTTACAAAATAATGAATCAGAAACAAGTAATGCAATAGGAATGACTATCACACAATCTCCAAACTTTGCTTACAAACCATTTGCTTCCCAAAGTCCATCATCAAACATAAACACCCTTAATTTGGATAGAAATTCTATACAAAACTACACACAGGCATCAGTCATTACACTATCAACAGATCAAGTGCTCAGCTACAAGTTTCCTATACCATACAGCTACAATGACCCAGTAACTGGTATTTCAGCAAAGAGTACTGGCATAACTGCAGCCAGAACAGGTAATGAATATAAATCTGCCCCTAACCATGTACTTCCATTATCAGATTCAACAGAAGCAATTCCTTTGGATACCAAAAATGGCATGAAAAATACTTTACAGAATTGGCCATCATACACAATCAATAGCATTTTGCCTGAAATACCCAGAGTTGATAACATACAAAACTATAAATCTGAAATGACCAGAACACCATCATCAGGTGTAGTGATGCAAAACTGGTCTACAGATTACATACATACCAACAAAGGCAAGTCATCAAAAAAGTTCCCAAACAGTGGAAACAATAATAATGCACAGAAAAATCGAGCTGCAACATTACCAGAAACAGTAAATGATCAACTGTCTTCTACAACTATCACACATGTAAACCAAGATACTTCATTGATATATTCCTCACTCAGAGGAGGCAATGAATATTTACCAAAGGATAAATCTAAAACCAATTGTAAACTTTCAGCACAAGACTCACTGACTGGCCAAGAGTCTCTTACAAATTTTATAGACAGCAACCAAGAGAAGTCATTGACTAATTTCCCGCTCAGTGATGATAAAACAGTGGGTCCAGGAACTATTAAGAATGCAGAAATTTACCAATCTGAAAAAAATGCTCCAATTTCATCACAAGATTCACTGGCAGACCAAAAGTCTTCTACAAATATTCACAGCAATATAGACAAGTTACTGATTCATTCTCCAGTGAAATCAGGTGCTATCAAGAATTCAGAAAATGACCAATCTGAAAACTACAGAGTACTTTCACTACCAGGAACAGCAATCGGCTCAAAGACTCCTTCAGATATTATACATGGTATCAAAAGCACATTTCAGAATTGGGAACAAAACACTGTTACTAAAGATTACAAACAACCGGATAAATCTAAGATTGATACTGTCCTTTCTGTACTGGATCCAGTTTCTAACCAGTTGTCCCTTACAGATACTACATATTGCAATGAACACAAGCCATTGAGTTATTCTCGAAACAATGCTGATATCACTGGGAACAGAAAAAGTGTTAGCTATTTGCAAAATTGCAAATCCAAAATCAACACTGCAATTGTGCAAAATAAAGTGACTCATCAACTGTCTTCTATGAATATTATATACAACAAAGACAAGCAACTGAATTATTTGTCAAATAGTGATGATATAAAAAGAGCACTTAAAGACCTTACACAACAGAACAAACCTGAAACTACTTATGCATCTTCACCCCTGGATCCAGTGATCAACCAGCTGTCTCCCGTAAATATAACACACAGCAATAGAGATAAGTCACTGAGTTATTCACTCAACAATTCTCCATTCACTGTGGATACTGGATTTAATAAGCACTTGCAAAAGGACAACCCAGAAATCATCAGTGTAAGTCCTTCACTGAACAGTGCTGTTGACACTGTGGAATATTTACAAAAGGATAAATCTGAATTCAGTGGTATAGATCCATCACTAGATCCATTGGTTGTCCAACAATCTCTGACAGCTATCACAGATATAAAGAAAAATACACTGCAACATTATTCAAGAAGTGTAATTGACATCTGTTGTGATGAAGGGCTTTGTGATCGTTTCAAATCTGAATGTTTGGGTAATACAAATAGTGCATCCTCATCACCACCTGGAATGACCACTTCAAATATCATACACAACAATGAAAACAAGCCACTGGTTCATCCCTTCCCCAACAAGGACATCGATGTGGACAGAGAAAGCAATGAATATTTAAAAAAGAACAAATCTGAAACCCATGGTGTAGATCCATCACCAGAAATATTAACTGGCTTACAGTCCACTATAACTACCACAGATACAAAGAAAGGTACATTGCAGAATGATTCATCAAAGGTAACTGAAATTGCTGATAAGAAACCTTCTGATATATTTACCTTTAAAATATTGCATGAAACAAACCCCTTATCACCACCTTCAGTGACAAATCACTGGTTCCCTATAATTGTTGCACACAACACCGAGGATGATTCACAAACTCATTCCCCACTTAGTGGAGATGACATGATGAACAGAGGATGTAAGGAATATTTACAAAAGGACAACAGTGAACTATCAACACCAGATTCATTGACAGATCAGCAATCTCTTACAAATATCATAGATAACAAAAATCAGTCACTCACTCATTTCCCATTCTTTGATGACATCTGTGTGGTTCCAGGAGTGGTCAGAAATTTGGAAAATTACCAATCAGAAAAGCACGGTGCAATTTCATCCAGTTCAGTGACTAGTCGAACAAATATCACACCTGGCAGGGAAAATACTCTGCAGAATCTGCCCCCAAATAATGGTGACATCACTTTATTTAGAAGAATCAGTAAAGATAATGTACAACAAGACAAATCAGGGACTACCTATATATTTTCCACATTGGATTCAATGATTGGACAACAATTTCCAACAAATATCCCACACAGCAGTAAATATGAGTCACTGAATTATTCACCAAACCATCCAGCCATCACTGTGGACAGAGGAGGCAAGGAGCATCTACAAAAGGACAGCACTGGACCTATGCTGCCAGATTCATTGACTGACCAACAGTCTTCTACAAATATCATACACAGCAAAGTCAAGCCGCTGACCCATTTCCCATTCAGTGATGACACCACTCTGGGTCCAGGAAGTATCCAGAATGTGGAAAATTACCAATCTGAAAAAAGCAGTCCAGTTTCATCACACGATGCACCAGCTGGCCAACAGCCGCTTACAAATACTCACAGCAACATAGACAAGTTATTGACTCATTCTTTGAAGAGTGGTGACATAGAGGTTAATGAGAACTTACAGAAGTACAAACCTACAATCAGCAGTGGCATTCGACTAGCATATTCATTCACTCGCCATCACTCTGCTGCAGGTTTTACAGATATGAAGAAAAGAACATTGCAGCAATATACAACAAAGGCAACTGACATCTACCATTGTAAGAGACTTTGTGATAGATTCAATTTAAACATTTTGTATAAAACTGAGAGTGCGCCTGAAGGGACCAGCCAATGGCTCCCTGAAAATATCTCACACAGCAATCAAGACAAATCTAACACTCTATCCCTGACCAGAGATGACAGCAGTCTGTTGATAGGTAGCAAAAATGTAGAAAAATACCAATCTGAAAAAAACAGTACGGTTTCATCAATAGATAAATTGAATGGTCAGAGGACTGGTACAAATACAACACAAGGCAGGAAAACTACATTACAGAAATGCCTCCCAAATATTGATGACATCACTGTGGACAGAGAAGATAATAATATGTGTGATGTACAAGATAAATGTGAGACTAAGTATATGCCTTCACCACTGAATCCATTATCCAGTCAGTTGTCTCCTACAGACATTGCACATAGCAACGAACACAAACCACTAATTCATTTCTTAAACAGTGCTGATGTCATTGTACACAGAGAAAGTCCTGACTATTTGGAAAAGTATGAACATGAAACTAAAAGTGCACTTTTATCAGGAGATAAAGTAACTCAACAAAAATCTCCTATAGGTCCATCCCACAACAACAAGGACAAGCTACTCAGTCATTCATCAGTCAGTACGGATGTCATTGCGAGCAAAATAATTAAGAAAGATTATAACCAGGACAAAGTTAAGACAAGCCATGTACTTCCAGCTCTGGATCCATTGACCAGCCAACAGCCTTCTAATAATATCACACACAGCAGTAAATCTGAGACTCTGAGTTATTCACTCAACAGTGCTACTGTCATTGCAGATATTGGAGTCAATGAACATTTAAAAAAGGACACAACAGAAACTAACAAAATTCCAACAGTAGATTCATTAACTTGCATACAGTCCATTACAAGCATCACAGATAGAAGGAGAGGAACATTGCAGAATGATTCATCAAAGGTAACTGAAATTGCTGATGATCAGAAATCTTGTGACATATTTAACTTTAATATGTTGCATGAAACAAAGCCCTTATCACCGCCTTCAGTGACGAGTCAGTGGTTCCCTATAATTGTCGGACACAACAACAAAGACGATTCCCAGACTCATTCCCCACTTAGTGGAGATGACACAAAGAACAGAGGATGTAATGAGTATTTACAAAAGGACAACAGTGAACTTACAACAACAGATCCATCGACTGCCCAACAGTCTCCTATAAATATCACAGATAATAACATAAGCAAGTCACTCACTCATTCCCCATTCATTGATGAGATCTCTGTGGTTCCAGGAGGTGTCAAAAATTTGGAAAATTACCAATCAGAAATCCATGGTGCAATTTTACCCAGTACAATGACTGGTCGGACAAATACTACCTTATGCAGGGAAAATAATGGTGACATCACTTTGGATAAAACAATCAGTAAAGATAATGTACAACAAGACAAATCACAGACTACCTACATATCTTCCACATTGGATTCAATGATTGGACAACAATTTCCAACAAATACCCCACACAGCAGTAAATATGAGTCACTAAATTATTCACCAAACCATCCAGCCATCACTGTGGACAGAGGAGGCAAGGAGCATCTACAAAAGGGCAGCACTGGACCTACACTGCCGGATTCATTGACTGACCAACAGTCTTCTACAAATATCATACACAGCAAAGTCAAGCCGCTGACCCATTTCCCATTCAGTGATGACACCACTCTGGGTCCAGGAAGTATCCAGAATGTGGAAAATTACCAATCTGAAAAAAGCAGTCCAGTTTCATCACACGATGCACCAGCTGGCCAACAGCCGCTTACAAATACTCACAGCAACATAAACAAGTTATTGACTCGTTCTTTGAAGAGTGGTGACATAGAGGTTAATGAGAACTTACAGAAGTACAAACCTACAATCAGCAGTGGCATTCGACCAGCATATTCATTCACTCGCCATCACTCTGCTGCAGGTTTTACAGATATGAAGAAAAAAACATTGCAGCAATATACAACAAAGGCAACTGACATCTACCATTGTAAGAGACCTTGTGATAGATTCAATTTAAACATTTTGTATAAAACTGAAAGTTCGCCCTCATTGTCACCTGAAGGGACCAGCCAGTGGCTCCCTGAAAATATCTCACACAGCAATCAAGACAAATCTAACGCTCTATCCGTGACCAGAGATGACAGCAGTCTGTTGGTAGGTAGCAAAAATGTAGAAAAATACCAATCTGAAAAAAACAGTACGGTTTCATCAATAGATAAATTGAATGGTCAGAGGACTGGTACAAATACAACACAAGGCAGGAAAACTACATTACAGAAATGCCTCCCAAATATTGATGGCATCACTGTGGACAGAGAAGTTAATAATATGTGTGATGTACAAGATAAATGTGAGACTAAGTATTTGCCTTCACCACTGAATCCAGTATCCAGTCAATTGACTCCTACAGACATTGCACATAGCAACGAACTCAAACCACTAATTCATTTCTTAAACAGTGCTGATGTCATTGTACACAGAGAAAGTCCTGACTATTTGGAAAAGTACGAACATGAAACTAAAAGTGCACTTTTATCAGGAGATAAAGTAACTCAACAAAAATCTCCCATAGCTACAACACTCAACAAGGCCAAGCTACTCAGTCATTCATCAGTCAGAACTGATGTCATTGCGAGCAAAATAATTAAGAGAGATTATAACCAGGACAAATCTAAGACAAGCCACATACTTCCAGCTCTGGATCCAGTGACCAGCCAACAGCCTTCTAATAATATCACACACAGCAGTAGATTTAAGGCACTGAGTTATTCACTCAACAGTGCTACTGTCATTGCAGATATTGGAGGCAATGAACATTTACAAAAGGACATAACAGAAACTAACAAAATTCCAACAGTAGATTCACTAACTGGCATACAGTCCATTACAGATATAAAGAAAAATAGCAGGCAGAATTATTCAGCGCAAGTTACTGAAATCTATCGAGATAAAATACCTTACGAAAGGTTGAACTTTAAAGTTTTACATAAAACAAATAGTGCACCCTCATCACCGCCTACGGCGACCAATCAACTGCTCACTACTAATATCACACGAAGCAACCAAGACAAGTCACCAACTCATTCCATACTGAGTGGTGAAATTATAATGAACAGAAGAAATAATTGTTGTATACAAAAGAACAAATCTGAAACCAACAGTGAATTTTCATTATCAGCTTCACTGGCTGGCCAACAATCTTCTGCAAATATCATAAAAAGCAAACAAACCAACTCACTGGCTTATTCTCCAAAAAGAGGTGACTTCGTAATGGACACAGCAGATACCAAGAATGTAGAAAATAGCCAGTCTGAAAACAACAGAGGAATTTCATTCCAGACACCAATTGGCCCGTGGTCTTCTGCAGACAATACATGTGGCAAGAATACTAAGTTTCAGAATTGGTTTCCAAACAGTGATATGTCTTTGAATAGAAGAAGTGGTGTCAATATGACACAGTATAAATCAGAAACTGACATTACCCTTTCATTACCGGATCTACTGATTGATCAAGAGACTTCCCTAGATGTCACAAGCAGCAAAAGTAAGTATTTGAGAGAGTCAACAAAAAGTGGTGATGTCGCTTTGGATAGAGGATGTAATGACAGTTGTGAACAAATTGATAAGCGTTTAATCAACGGTATTTCTTCTTCACCTGATTCAGCACCTGCTCTTCTGTCTCCTACAAATATACATAACAAGAGGAAGGTGTTCTGGGATCATTCACCAAATAGTGTGGACATTCCTCCACAAGACTATGACAATGTTAAAGAAAGTGACAAAATATTCAGACGTAGAAGAAAATCATTTTGTGAAGAAATGTTTGAAAATAGAATTTTGGGAACATGGATGGAAAATACAGATGTTTCTAACTCCCTGCAGCAAAGTTCTCCAGAGGAGAACCAAATTGATTCAGATATCACAGAGATGAATAACTTTCGTAATAGGTTAAATGCCTACAGTGATCTTTCTCGATACAGAGAAAGTTCCTCTAGTATTGATGAAGATAATAACACCCCGATAAACAAAAACTACCAGGCAGGGACAGCCAGATTCTCAAAACATTACTCCAGGTTTACAAGTTCTCTGATGCCCGGTCCTCAGAATACACAAAGAAGACATGGTTGTATCTATAAGACAAAAAGTTTGAAAGATATTCATTCAGATTACAATCAGTCCTCTCTCCAAGATCATGAAAATGTATTTTCCACAAACATTCTCACACAAACAAATAATTCTAAACTAGCTGTTCGAAACAGGCAAGTTAACCCCAGTCACCAGTTTTCAAATCGTACGAAATCCAGCAGACTTTATCGATCTTATTCTGATCTGCTCTTTTCTAATGGGAATGAGTCTGACTACAGCAAATGGACTTCACACCATGGCAGTAAATTTAGTCTGGACAACCATGAGTTAGTAATTGAAAGTGTAGACACAAGAAATGTTTCTAAAGAAAAAGAGAAAAAGAAAGAAACATACCTAGAGAACATGAAAAGAGTGTTAATAGCAGACAGATTGTGGAAACCTGGATATCTTCACAAGAAAGCCTCTTCTCCGAGGAGTGAGGATGTTTTCAATCCACTTGCCAGTGGAGTAAACCAGGATCCAGGGGTGAATGATGATAATGTACAGAATGATGAGTATTTTCCTGTAGACATTAAAATATTCTGGCCCAAGGAAAATCCCACAGATATAATAAGACTATTAAGTTCATCATCCACAGGGAGTAAAATATCAGAGGACAGTCTTTCACCACAGCAACACCGTACACCGGTTGTGATTGACAAACAGGACTTCTCTCATTACTCAGATACAAACTCAGACACCACTACTGATGATGAGTATTTCTTGGATGGCAAGGAAACTGTCAAGGAATCTGCATTGTAATACTGTTCACCACATTTAAGACTGAATGGCAGTGTATTTTATTGATTTGTAACAAATCATGTTTTATGATCTCCTGTTGCTGATGGCCGTGGTCATCCTAATATGTGTTAAAATGCTCTCAAATATGACACTAAAATACTTAGTAATATTGATATTATTTGTTCTGTATTTTCAAAATGTTTAGTTCTCTTTGGCAGTTATGTGACATATTTCCTAAAAAAGAAAACTAACTGTCTCATTGGTAGAAACATTTAAATTTTACTATTACATTTTTGGGAGGATTTAAATCATATCCGTATACTAAATAGTGATGAAAAGTGCATGTTTGGTTGTGGTTCTGTACATTTATTGCAATGTGCACAAAAAGCCATCTACTCTAAAAGCATAAATACACGGGATTTGGTTAAAAATGATAGGCTAACATTTTGGGTAAGATCCTTCATCAGATGTCTGATGTAGGATCACATCTGAAACAGTAATCTGTCTTTCTCATGTATTGATGTTGTGCAGTTCCAATCTTTCTGTTCTCATTTCAGATTTTCAACTTCTGCAGTTTTTCTTTTTTATTATATGGGATTTCATATCCTTGTTCCTACAATTTCTGTGATCTATTGATATCTTCAAATATATTTAAGGGACGAGCCAAAACATTTTGCAATAAAACATGCTGCTTGTGTGATCACAGATTCCGCACAGTATGTATAACCTGATACTGTCAGCCAAATAAATGTTCAAATAGTCTTCTAACAAATTATGTTGCTAATAAAATAGTGCCTTTATTTTTGCATTTGTATAAATTCCAAGTGTTTGGGCCTTGAATAAAGTACTTGTACGATTTGTCAGAGAAAGTGCACACTTCCTTGTGTGTTTTCCTATCCATGAAATACGCATAAATAAATACAGAAAACAATTAAAGGTTTTTTGTTATGTTTAGGTTATGAATGTAATTAGAGGACACAAAGCACTTTAATAAGTATATAGTACAAATTTGGGAGATTTTTATTTGTAATATATATATATATATATAAATATGAGAAATATGAATTTAGATGTTTTTGTTTAAAATGCCTCATTAAATTGGGTGAATAATAAATAAGAAAGAACTTGCATTCATATAGCACCTTTCATGACCTATTAAATAAACGAATCAAACTCAAAAGAGGATAAAACCCCTGATCCGGATGGATTGCATTCACGCATTTTAAAAGAATCTAAGGAAGAGATAGCAGAGGCATTGCTATACATATTTAATAATTTGTTAGAAAAAGGTGCAGTGATTTTTGCAGTGCGATAGCTGCAGGAAAAATGCAGGGAACAGCACCAGCCCTTATACATGGCCTTCTTCGACCTTACAAAGGCCTTTAACACTGTCAACCGCGAGGGTCTATGGAGCGTCCTCCTCAGTTTCAGATGCCCCCAAAAATTCGTCACCATCCTCCGCCTGCTCCACGACGACCTGCAGGCCGTGATCCTTACCAACGGATCTATTACAGACCCAATCCACATCCGGACCGGGGTCAAACATGGCTGCATTATTGCCTCAACTCTCTTCTCAATCTTCCTCGCTGCCATGTTCCACCCCACAGTCAACAAGCTCCCCGCTGGAGTGGAACTAAACTACAGAACCAGTGGGAACCTGTTCAACCTTCGCCGTCTCCAAGCCAGGTCCAAGACCACCCCAACCTCTGTCATCGAGCTACAGTACCTGGACGATTCCTGCATCTGCGCACATACAGAGGTTGAACTCCAAGTCATCGTCAACGTATTTACTGAGGCGTACGAAAGCATAGGCCTTATGCTAAACATCCGTAAGACAAAAGGTCCTCCACCAACCTGTCCCCGCCACACAGCACTACCCCCCAGTCATCAAGGTCCACGGCATGGTCCTGGACAACATGGACCATTTCCCATACCTCGGGAGCCTCTTATCAACAAGAGCAGACATTGATGACGAGATTCAACACTGCCTCCAGTGCACCAGTGCAGCCTTCGACCGCCTGAGGAAAAGAGTGTTTGAAGACCAGGCCCTCAAATCTGCCACCAAGCTCATGGTTGACAGGGCTGTAGTAATACCCGGCCTCCTGTATGGCTCAGAGACATGGACCATGTACAGTAGACACCTCAAGGCGCTGGAGAAATACCACCAACGATGTCTCCGCAAGATCCTGCAAATCCCCTGGGTGGACAGAGGCACCAACGTTAGCGTCCTCGACCAAGCCAACATCCCCAGCATTGAAGCACTGACCACACTCGATCAGCTGGGCAGGCCACATAGTTCGCATGCCAGACACGAGACTCCCAAAGCAAGCGTTCTACTCGGAACTCCTTCACGGCAAACGAGCCAAAGATGGGCAGAGGAAACATTACCTGGACACCCTCAAAGCCTCCCTGATAAAGTGCAACATCCCCACTGACACCTGGGAGTCCCTGGCCTAAGTAGAGGAAGTTTATCCGGGAGGGCGCTGAGCACCTCGAGTCTCATCGCCGAGAGCATGCAGAAATCAAGCACAGGCAGCGAAAAGAGTGTGCGGCAAACCAATCCCACCCACCCTTTCCCTCAAAGACTATCTGTCCCACCTGTGACAGAGACTGTGGTCATATTGGACTGTTCAGCCACCTAAGGACTCATTTTTAGAGTGGAAGCAAGTCTTCCTCGATTCCGAGGGACTGCCTAGGATGACTACACATATTTAATAATTTGTTAGAAAAAGGTGTAGTGCCAGGGGACTGGCGAATAGCTAACGTAATATCTATATTTAAGAAGGGGGATAGAACATGTCCAGGGAATTATAGACCAGTCAGCTTAACATTGGTGGTAGGAATAATAATGGAATCCCTACTAAAGGAGAAAATAGAAGAACATCTAGAAAGCAAAAATATAATGAATAGTCAGCATGGATTTCAAAAGGGAAAGTTTTGCTTGACCAACCTTATTACATTTTTGGAAGAGATAACAGACAAGGATAATGCAGTAGATGTAATTTATCTAGATTTTCAAAAGGCCTTCGATAAGGTACCCCATAATAGACTGATGAACAAGGTCAGAGAATGCACTATCAGGGGACAAGTAGCAGAATGGCCGAAGCACTAAAACATGGTGGAGAAGCATTATTGATGCGAATACATGATGTAATTTCTCTTATCTGGAAGGAGGAGAGCATGCCAGGAGATCTCAGACACGCCGTAATCGTGACCATCTTCAAGAAAGAGGACAAGTCCGACTGCGGTAACTACAGAGGAGTTTCCCTGCTGTCGACCACAGGAAAAGTAATTGAAAGAATCCTCAATCGTCTTCTCCCTGTGCCTGAAGAGCTTCTCCCAGAGTCGCAATGCAGATGCTGCCCTCTAAGGGGCACAACAGACATGGGGCTAGACGTTCCATTTTTTTTTGCATCGATACCGCCCATTTAACGTCCATTTTAACGCTGAGATGAGGAAAAATGCCCAAATATAACCCATGTAGGCACAAAGTGGAAACTAACGGCCACTTATCGTTCACTTACTGCCCAGCGTAACTTTCGGCATGTACTTAATGTCGAGGAATAATAATACCGCCCGCCCACTTTTTTTGGCGTAAAGAACAGAATGGGTGAAACCAATGGCCATTATATCAGCGAGCATTACTTTCGGCATGTAATTAATGCCGAGACTTAATAATACCGCCTGCCCACTTTTTTTTGTCGTAAAGATCAGAATGGCCGAAACTAACACCCATAATATCGGCGAGCATTACTTTCGGCACCTCGCCCACATATCGCCGAAAATATCGCTCGCCGAAAAACCCGCTGAGAAAAAGTTGCTTTCACCTGAACTAAACCCAGCGATATGGACGCATGTTGTAAATCGGAAGTCGGTTCTTATAAAAGGCTGCTTCAACTTCTGGGGAGTTTGGATGTACTCTGGAAGTCTTTTAAGGTGACTTGAACATCTGACCAAACATCTTATTATACTGTGGATGATTTGAAGTTATTTTAGGTGTCTTAGTAAGTAAATTTAGTGTTTGTGAACAATAGGTATAATACTGATAGTTATTGTAATGGGGCCTGTAATTTCTCAGCTTGTCTTGATGACCATGCACATACTGCAGACTAGAGATGGCAGAAGTTATATTTAACAGCATTATGTGCCTAATCAAAGAGGTGCCAGACTGCTGAGGAGGACGAGACGTTACACGCCACGCACTTGCAGGGAGAAGCGGTCTTACCTGAACTTGTCCGATAACACGTGCCTTAGGAGACTGCGCTTCCGCAAAGAGATATGCCTGTAAGTGCGTGGGGTGTAACGTCTCGTCCTCCTCAGCAGTCTGGCACCTCATTGATTAGAACATAATGCTGTTAAATATAACTTCTGCCATCTCTAGTCTGCAGCATGTGCATGGTCATCAAGACAAGCTGAGAAATTACAGGCCCCATTACAATAACTATCAGTATTATACCTATCAGTGAGATATGCCAGCTCATCAGGGGAGATGTGCAGCCTGCTAGAACCATCAGGACCGCACTGTCCGTTGAGGTCAAAGTCACTGCAGCACTTGCCTTCTACGCATCGGGTTCCTTTCAGGCCTCAGCTGGCGACATTTGCGGTATATCTCAGCATGCCATACATTGCTGCGTTCGACAGGTCACTGAAGCCCTGTACGCATGCAGGATGGACTTTATCAGCTTTCTTATCACCAGGGAGGCACAGACTGAGAGGGCTCTAGGATTCTCCAGAATTGCAAACTTCCCCAAGGTGCAGGGAGCAATAGATTGTACGCACATCGCCATGCGGGCACCTTTTCAGGATGCAGAGGTTTTTCGGAACCGAAAGGAATTCCACTCCCTGAATGTACAACTTGTTGTCGACCACCAGCAAATTATAATGGCAATAAATGCAAAATTTCTGGGCAGCATCCATGATGCACACATCCTGCATGAGAGCACTGTATCTGACATGTTTACCGGTCAGCCACAAGGTCAATGCTGGATGATTGGTGACAAAGGATATGGCCTCGCCACCTGGCTGATGACCCCCCTGCGTCACAGTGAGACAGAAGCTGAGAAGTAATACAACGAGAGCCACAGAGCCACATGCAATATCATTGAGAATACCATTGGAGTGCTTAAGCAGCACTTTAGATACCTGGACCACTTAGGAGGTGGGCTACAATACCACCCTGAGCAAGTAGCTCAATTTGTGGTGGTGTGTTGCATGCTGCACAACTTGGCTATCAGGAGGAGACAAGAATTGCCAGAAGGGACTGCCAGTCCACCTCAGAAGAGAGAGGAAGAGGAGGATGAGGAGGTGGACGCTGACCTCGGGCCAGACAATCAGACTGACAATGAAACCATGCCCACTGCCCCCCTCTAGACTGTAGGAAAGGGCCCATGGTGGCTACATAGCTGCAAGACTCTTACGTCAGCAGCTCATAAATGAGCGCTTTGCTTGAAATAACGTTGGTCGTATTTACAAAGCTGCAGGACTGATGTGTCTGCAGCTCATACATGAATGCTGTGCATTACTTTGATGACAGTTAAAGTTTAAGTTGATTCAAATTAAGTTTAATTATCCCCTTTCATGTTAAGGAATCACCAGTGTATAACGGTGCAGCTATCTGAGACAAGGCGCAACAAGGTTATGTTAAATAAAAAAACATTTAATGAGAACATTTGTATGAAATCATAATTAGAACTGTAAAAAACTCCCCCCCTCCACCCCACCCCACAACAAATTTATAACATTTATATCATTCATTCAATGTTTAACATTTCCAACAATACTTCATAAACATAGAACACAAATGGAAAAAAACAAGGTGCCCCGCTCCCCCCAAACCTCCCAACAAAATAGCAACAAAGACATTAAAATACTGTGACCAAGACAATACCTGTGTCCATGCACTTCACTTTCCTTTCCCCACCCCGCGCCCCCACTTCTCCTCCCCACCTCTACCCCTTCCCCTTTCCCTCCTGACTCCAAACCGCCTGGCCGAGGAGTTCCTCAGGCACTGCTTCATTGGGGGGGATGACGGCAGAACCGCTGCTTGGATGGATATGGGAGAGGACGGTCCCGAGGTGGGAATGTGCCCCAAGCCAGAAGCAAGATCTTCCTCCTGGCTCTCATGTGTCATTGGCAATGGGAGTGCGGCACCTTTGGGTGCAGTGCCATGCTCCGGGATGTAAGAATTCGGCAAAAACACACGTTTGGATTTAAGTTTTGGACATTACTTAGACATATTTTATGTTACTGCAGAAGAGAAGACAGCTGAAGTGGGACAGGTCCAAATATGTCCCAAAGGAATACACATCAGCTGAGCGGGTTGGGTCAATGGCTGAAAGCAGGAACATCATGGTTGATGGGTGCCTTTTGTCATATAATGGGAACCCATCAGTGAGGCATTGTAAAGTGGCCGGAGTTAAGGCCATCGAAAGACAAAGGAAACGATGTGGCCACCCAGACTTTTCAGAGCCAGATCCACAGGAAGAGGCCCAGTAACAAAGAGACAGGCTGGAGATGTGTCTTGCTTTTCAGTTGCATAGCCTCAGGGGAAGAACAGTTGAACTTTTGGCATGAGAAGAAGCATTTTTGCAGGTATAAGAGTTTGCAGTTTGCAGCCATCTCTCTTTCTCTCCCCTCTTCTACACCTGCTTGCTTCATTCAACACACAAGGACTGAGCACTCAATCTAGGACGGAGAGAAGAAACACCATCTACGAGCAAAGAGAGCCTCGCTATTTCGACTAGGAAGCTGACCTTGAGACTGAACTTGAATACCACAGATTGGTACAGACCCAGAAGATACGCCTCATCAGCAGCAGCAGCGAGTAAGCCAGAGGAGTAATTGGTGAGCATTTATCACAGCCCAAACAGCCTTAAGACCACCGCATAGTGTGAAAGGGTGTTATGTGTCCCAACCAAGCCTTAAGGGTTTAGCGGGGAGGTTTTTTTGCAAGGATCATAGGCATACGCACATGCTATTGGACAGATTCGGTGGTGCAATTTTGAATCTGAGCAGGGGTGTTTTAGACGTGGGTACTTCACGTTAGGGGCCTGTTTAGATAGGCCAGGGTGTGAGTTGTACTGTATTTGGTTTGTTTTACACTACCAGGGTGTGTTTTACTGGGTGCAGGTGTGTGCTTTAACTTGAATAAAGGCATTGTGACGGTTGAGACCGAAAGATCCAGCTGTAACTGTGTATTTCTGTTCAACACTGTAATTCCGGAACTGTTGTAAGAGGGGTGATTCGGAACCACCAAGGGCAAAATCACTTACAGAATCTGGTGACCATGGCAGGACCCGGTATTTGAGTGAACAGACAGTTATGGAAGATCTCAAGTTCAAAAGATTGGCAATGGGGAATAGGATTTCCTCGTACATATTTGGTAAAGTTAATGTAACACAGCAGTGGGTGTTAGACCTGTTGCGGGCTGACAGTCCTGAGGACAAAGCCGCTGAGTGGATGGGGAGAAAGGAGCACAAAAAGGCAAAAGAAAAGGCCATTTGGCTCCTGTGTCTGCAGAAACAAGTCCAGCTACTCAGGGAGCAGGTTGGTAAGCTTAAGGCAGAGCTCCAGGAGTCACTGCTATTTCTGGCCAATTTGTATGCCACTTCCTTGGCTTTAATACTATCCCTGATTTCCCTTGATAGCCACGGTTGAGCTACCTTCCCTTTTTTATTTTTACACCAGACAGGAATGTACAATTGTTGTAGTTCATCCATGCGGTCTCTAATGTCTGCCATTGCCCATCCACAGTCAACCCCTTAAGTATCATTCGCCAATCTATCCCAGCCAATTCACGCCTCATACCTTCAAAGTTACCCTTCTTTAAGTTCTGGACCATGGTCTCTGAATTTACTGTTTCATTCTCCATCCTAATGTAGAATTCCACCATATTATGGTCACTCTTCCCCAAGGGGCCTCGCACAACGGAAGGCAGTACAGAAGTTACCAGCCCCCACGACCTTGACAGGGATGAGATCCTTCCTGGGGCTCACGGGGTACTGCAGGAATTTTATTGAGGATTACGTTGCCACGGCAGGCCCTCTGCTTCGGCTGCTCCGCAAGGGAGTTGGATGGGAGTGGGATGGGGACTGCATGGCAGTGTTTAATTGTCTCAAGGGAGACCTGCAGACGGCACCCGCGTTAGGGGTGATTAATGGTGGGGAGGACTTCTTTTTGGAAGTAGCAGCCAGTGGGGACAGTTTGAGCACGGTGCTGACCAGGAGCGGCACGACAAACTAAGGCCCGTGGTGTACTCATGCAGAGTTCTCATGGATGTAGAACGGGGATATTCCAATTGTGAGACGCATCTCCTAGCCACGCATTAGGCCGTAAAGCGCTCACAGCTCTTTACGGGATCGTCCCTGATCTTTCTACTAACCCACCATGCCCCCACTCAAATTTTATTAGATGGCAGGAAAAAGGATTGCACGGTGAGCAGTGCTTGCATTGCCCGCTGGACTTTATTGCTCTCACAACTGCATCTGAGAGTGCAAAGTCTGAGTGAGCCCAAGTTGGCCACCAACATGATCTACCCAGGGACAGCCCACAAGTGTACGGTGGAAGGGGTATGGGGCGTGGACGTAGGATTTCGGGCCGGGTTACACCCAACAGGCTGCGAAATCTACATCGACAGGTCTAGTTCGGTAGTGAACAGGAAGTGTTTCACCAGGTGCGGGATTTATGACCTACGGCTGGGATAGCAAAGCCATTAAACTCCCGAGCACCCTGAGCGCCCAGCACGCCGAACTGTCGGCAGTGGTGTACATCGTTACCCACGCCGACGAGTTCCCGGCCCCATATACCATCTGCTCAGATTCCATGTTTACGTGCAATTCGTGTACCGAATACTTGGCATCTGAACTCGTCGTAGTTTCACACCCACAGACGGGAAGCACTTAGCAACAGCACCGTTGCTGAGAAAGGTCTTAGAGGCCACAGAGACCCCGGGATGTCATTACATCCACAAAATAAAGGCTCACTCTAAGACAGAGCCCAGAGGGGAAGGCAACCAAACAGCAGCTGAGTTAGCCAAGGAGGGAGCCAGGGAAGGAGTTTTGGGATCCATATGGGTCCAGCCCAGTAGCAGCGATCAGGGACAAAGGGGGGCACCAGGGAGTGCAGGGTAGCATTAGCCCCGGACTTGAGGCAAGTCCAGGTACAGGATCCTGTCCTCAAGGTCATCCTGGAGCAGCTGGCTAAGGGCGAGAAGGTAGAAGGTTCATTCGGGGTAGCGGACATCACCATAAAGGAGGGGATGGTCTTTAAGGGGGACCAATGGATAGTTCCTGAGGTGCACCAGAGGGAATTCCTCCAGTTGGCCCACAGGGACCCAGGAGCAGCACACCCAGGGCCGGAGACTACCTGGCAAAGGGTAGATGGTGGCCGCAAATGAGGGAGGATGTCCGCAATATTTGCGCAGATTGTCTGGTGTGCGCGGCGAACAACCCCGATCCGCAACGTAGGAAGGTTCCCATGGGGCACACGAGAAGGGTAGAGGCACCATGGCAGTCGGTACAGGTCGATTACATTGGACCATTGCCTACCACAAAGTGGGGGTTACAAGTACTGTTTGGTCCTAGTAGACGTGTTCTCCAAGTGGGTGGAAGCCTTCCCTTGCCGATCAGCCATGGCATTGGCGACGGCAAGGATTTTGGTAAGGGAAGTATTCTCCAGGTGGGGACTGCCACAGATCGTGGAGTCCGACCAAGGGACCTTGAAGGTTCTGGGGATAGAGGGTAAATGGCATGTGGCTCACAACCCATAGTCATCGGGGGTTTTGGAGCGACTTAATCGGACCATCAAAGAAAGGCTGTGGTAGGAAACAGGGCCGTCCCCGAAAAGGTGGGATGAGGTCCTGCCGTTAGTTTTGATAGGGGTCTGAGCCAGCCTCTCTAGGAGCACAGGGTACTCCCCGCATGAGCTCATGACCGGGAGGGTCATGCGCACGCCCACTCATGTTCTGGCAGCGGTTCTCTCCGAAGGTCAAGTGAGAGAAAAAAACCGGGATAAGTTTGTCAAGAATCTGTACGCACATTCTGTTGAACAGATTCGGTGGTGCAATGTTGAATCCGAGCAAGGGTGTTTTAGACGTGGGTACTTCACGTTAGGGGCCTGTTTAGACAGACCAGGGTGTATGTTGTACTGTGTTTTATTTGTTTTACACTACCAGGGTGTGTTTTACTGGGTGCAGATGTGTGCTTTAACTTGAATAAAGGCATTGTGACGGTTGAGACCAAAAGATCCGGCTGTAACTGTGTATTTCTGTTCAACACTGTAATTCCGGAATCTAGAACTGTTGTAAGAGGGGTAATTCGAAACCACCAATGGCAAAACCACTTATAGGGACCACTGGGAGACCTCTGCCACCAGTGTTCCTGGCTATCACTTCCAGGGTCTCCGCCATCCACGGCATGTACTCGCTCATGGTGGCGGACATGCTGGCCATCTGTTGGGATATGCCCCCCATTGTCTGTAGGATCTGCTGACCTATGTCAACACTTCTCCTGAACAAGTGTACCATGTCCCCGCTCACATCTGCTGCTCGTGGAGCAGACCTGCTGTGTCGAACCAACCTCCGCGTGGTCGGCGCCGTCCTGGAGACACCTTTGGTGCCCTGCGGCAAGGTGCTTGGGCCCAGTACCTCCACAGTGAAGGAGGGAATGGCCGTAGGAGCACTAGATATAATCGATGTTGACTGCATTATTGAGCTTAGTGATGCAGGCTCCTCGAAGTCTGCACTCTCATCCGTGGAGAAGGCACTCAGCAGCTCCACGGGCGATAATTGGGGCTCCTCAGCACCAGATGGACGATCGTCCGGCGAGTCCCCCGCCCCCAGCTCCTGGGCTCGGTGGTCTTGCATGGGGCCACACTGCTGGCTGAGCTACAAAACATAAATGAGATTATTAGAGGAGAAGGGGGTGCTAGGATCACAAGGTGAGTCCAGCGCTACATACAGCATATGCACGACAAAAGCACCACTGCTATCAAAATCATCACAGACATCACATTTCATGACCATGACCAAATTCTGCATTGCAATGATTCTCATGAGGTCATCATTATTTAGAGAACACTTTTATCAATCATCTATCATATTATTGGTCAGATATGAGTGGGTGTGGCATCTATTGACTTTACATCACGCAATGGTGTATACTTTACTCACATGACATCACATCAGGTTCTGCTGCTACATGCATGGCCAACTGGGGGTGGCTCCCCACTAGTGCCAGCACCCGTTCCTCGATGTCGGTGAGCTCGATGATGACTGGTGGCCCGCCATCCGTTCGCCTCTGCTCGGCCCTATTCTTCGAAAGCGTCCTCTGTAAAAGGTAACACCAGCATGACATGGCATGAGATCATTGCGTGAGATCATTGCAAGGTACTATCACAGAGACTGATACAACACATAACCGACAGATGTAATCATGATTATTATGATCATTATTATTCTTTACCTAAAGACGTACACCGTAAACGCAGGCTTTGAGTAAAACATTCCCGGTATAAATGCAAGACATCACATCTGATTTTAATCAATCATTACACTTACAAATCAAATTATATAAATATATAAGTACATGTAAATAAATGTAATACTTACTCTGGCGGATCCGACAAGGCCGTTCCAGCGCTTGCGGCACTGGTTGCCCTCACGCATCTCGTTGATCGCCGACAAGACCACCTCGGCTATGTTGGCCCATATCCTCTGGTAGACCTTTGGGGTGGGCTTCCCACCCCCACCTGGGTCAATTGACCCCAATGTGACTCCACCTCCTGCAGGAGGAAGGCATTTGCCTCATCGGAGAATCTCCTCACTCGTTTGCGTCCTCCCAATTCTTCCTCTCCCACCGCACTGCTTTCGCCAGTGTCCTCGGTTTCCACAGTATGCTGTGTCACTTCCTCCATCCCTTCCATTTTAAATATTACTTTTTCGACAAAAACTCGGTGGCAACTACGTTCTTTAAGAACATAAACATAAGAACATAAGAACATAAGAATTAGGAACAGGAGTAGGCCATCTAGCCCCTCGAGCCTGCTCCGCCATTCAACAAGATCATGGCTGATCTGGCCGTGGACTCAGCTCCACTTACCCGCCCGCTCCCCATAACCCTTAATTCCCTTATTGGTTAAAAATCTATCTATCTGTGATTTGAATACATTCAATGAGCTAGCCTCAATTGCTTCCCTGGGCAGAGAATTCCACAGATTCACAATCCTCTGGGAGAAGAAATTCCTTCTCAACTCGGTTTTAAATTGGCTCCCCCGTATTTTGAGGCTGTGCCCCCTAGTTCTAGTCTCCCCGACTAGTGGAAACAACCTCTCTGCCTCTATCTTGTCTATCCCTTTCATTATTTTAAATGTTTCTATAAGATCACCCCTCATCCTTCTGAACTCCAACGAGTAAAGACCCAGTCTACTCAATCTATCATCATAAGGTAACCCCCTCATCTCCGGAATCAGCCTAGTGAATTGTCTTTTCATACCCTCTCCAAAGCTAGTATATCCTTCCTTAAGTAAGGTGACCAAAACTGCACGCAGTACTCCAGGTGCGGCCTCACCAATACCCTGTAGAGTTGCAGCAGGACCTCCCTGCTTTTGTACTCCATCCCTCTCGCAATGAAGGCCAACATTCCATTCGCCTTCCTGATTACCTGCTGCACCTGCAAACTAACTTTTTGGAATTCATGCACAAGGACCCCCAGGTCCCTCTGCACCGCAGCATGTTGTAATTTCTCCCCATTCAAATAATATTCTCTTTTACTGTTTTTTTTTCCAAGGTGGATGACCTCACATTTTCCGACATTGTATTCCATCTGCCAAACCTTACTTAGCCCATTCGCTTAACCTATCTAAATCTCTTTGCAGCCTCTCTGTGTCCTCTACACAACCCGCGTCCCTACTAATCTTTGTGTCATCTGCAAATTTTGTTACACTACACTCTGTCCCCTCCTCCAGGTCATCTATGCATATTGTAAACAGTTGTGGTCCCAGCACCGATCCCTGTGGCACACCACTAACCACCGATTTCCAACCTGAAAAGGACCCATTTATCCCAACTCTCTGCTTTCTGTTAGCCAGCCAATTCTCTATCCATGCTAATACATTTCCGCTGACTCCGCGTACCTTTATCTTCTGGCATTTCCACTGACTCCGCGCACCTTTATCTTCTGACATTTCCGCTGACTCCGCGTACCTTTATCTTCTTTGTGCTCAGCAGACTTTTTTGCTGCTGGTAAATCTCCCTCCTGCCTCCCACAACAGCCAAACAAGCAGACAACAGCACCACAAACGCTTTCAGTTCCTCTCTGCTCCCTCTCTCTCTCTCTCTCTCCTCTTCTGCGCCTGTAATGATGACCCCTGACCTCCTGAAACGTGGGAAACGACTGTTGCCATACTGTTGCTATGGACGGCGACACTTTATGGCAGAAAGTCAAAAAAATTTAACGGTATCGCTCATTTCAGATCGCTCACAGTAACGCCCATTTTATAAAGTGGAAAGTTGGGGTTTTGAAAATGGGCGATAATCCGGCGATCTCGAAACCCATATTTACCGCCAACACTGGGCGATGTGCACAAAAGTGGAAAGTCTGGCCCATGATCTTTACTGCACGGCTATTACAAGAGAAATGCAGGAAACAGCACCAACCCTTGCACATGGCCTTCTTTGATCACACAAAGGCCTTTGACACTGTGAACCTTGAGGGATTGTGGAGTGTCCTCCTTCTTTTTGGCTGCCCTCCAAAGTTTGTCACCATTCTCCTCCGCCTGCTCCACGATGACATGCAAGCCATGATCCTGACCAACGGATTCACCATAGGTCCAATTCACGGCCGGACCGGGGACAAGCAAGGCTGCGTCATCGCACCAACGCTCTTCTCGATCTTCCTTGCTGCAATACTTCACCTCACCCTCAGCAACCTCCCCGCTGGAGATGAGCTAAAATATAGAACCAATGGGAACCTGTTCAACCTACACTGCCTTCCGTCCAGATCTGAGGTCATCCCATCCTCTGAAATTTTGAACTACAGTATGCAGACAACACTTGCGTCTGCGCATACGCGGAGGCTGAACTCCAAGCCATCATCAACACTTTCACCAAGGCATATGAGAGCATGGGCCTTACACGAAACACCCATAAGACAAAGGTCCTCCACCAACCTGACCCCACCACACAGCACTGCCCTCACCTCCCCGTTACCAAAACCCATGACGAGGCCTTGGACAACGTGGACCATTTTCCATACCTCGGGGGCCTACTGTCAACAAGGGCAGACATCGACGACGAGGTCCAACACCGCTTTCAGTGTGGCAGTGCAGCCTTCGGTTGACTGAGGAAGAGAGTGTTTGAAGACCATGACCTCAAACCTGGCACCAAGCTTATGGTCTACAGAGCAGTAGTGATACCCACCCTCCTATATGGCTCAGAGACATGGGGCCCGAACTTGGTGGAAACCAAGGCCCGCCCAAACGCCGCCTAAACGTCAGCCGATGGCCGCCGAGAGACCGGGCGGTACTTTGCCAGGAAGATCCCTCTAAAAGAGATGGCAGTACCGCCCGCTGGCCAAATAATGGCTTACGCTGTCAATCTGGGCGGCAGCGGGCGGGAGCCCCCAATCTCAGCGACAAATGCATTCCTCGCCAAAGTGCCGCTGAGGATTGAGTAGGGCTCAAGGAGGGGGGAACACTGAAAAATAAAAATATTCACAATAAAAAGAGCAAAACCCCAAAACACCTTCAGGGGACCCCATACAGGTAAAACGCTGAAAAAAATAAAATTAAAAAATGATCACTAATCTTTTTTTGCAGGTCTTCTTACTTACCATTGGGGTTAGACCTGCCTTCACGCAACAGTCCTTCCCCCTGCTGCCGCCAACTCCCGCCCACAGCAATATGCCAGCTCGACTGGCGGGAGGTCACTTATGCGACTTGGCCGCCAGAGGCCATCAGCAGGTGGTTCCCGGCGGTACTCCCCTCCCGCCGGATGCAGACCTGGAGGAATCTGTCACCAAGAGGAGAGCAGCAAAAAAATTCGGTAGCAGCCAGCAACAGTGGGCGGTAAGGCCACTAATTTCGGCCGCATGGACTATGTACAGCAGACACCTCAAAACGCTGGAGAAGTACCACCAGCACTGCCTCTGAATGATCCTGCAAATCCATTGGCAGGATAGGTACACCATCGTCAGTGTTCTCGCTCAGGCCAACATTCCCAGCATCGAAGCATTGTCCATGCTCGATCAGCTCCGTTGGGCAGGCCACATCGTCCGCATGCCTGACACGAGACTCCCAAAGCAAGCGTTCTACTCGGAGCTTCGACACGGCAAGCGAGCCCCAGGGGGGCAGAGGAAACGCTTCAAGGACACCCTCAAAGCCTCCTTGAAAAAGTGCAACATCCCCACCAACAACTGGGAATCCCTGGCCCAAGACTGCTCAAAGTAGAGGAAGAGCATCTGGGAAGGCTTTGAGCACCTTGAAGCCAAGCGTAGACAGCGGAAGGAGCGCGCGGCAACCCAGGCTCCCCACCCACCCGTTCCTTAACCACCGTCTGCCTCACCTGTGACAGAGACTATGGGTCCAGCATTGGACTCTTCAGTCACCTGAGAACTCATTTTTAGTGTGGAAACAAGTCATCCTCAACTCTGAGGGGCTGCCTAAGGAGGAAGAAGGATTGCTAGCTGGCTTCAAGACAGAAAGCAGAGAGTAGGAGTAAAGGGTAGCTATTCACAGTGGCAGATGGGTAATAGTGTTCCACAAGGACCAGTGCTGGGACCACTGCTGTTCACAAACTATATTAATGACTAGACTTTGGGATCAAAAACATAATTTCTAAATTTGCAGATGGCACCAAATTGGAGGGGATAGTCAATACTGAGGAGGACTGCAACAAATTACAGGACGACATTAATAAATTTACAGAATGGCATATAATGAAGTTCACCACAGATAAATGTGAGGTATTACATTTTGGTAGGAAGAATAGGGAGGTCACTTATTACTTGGAGGGTGCAAGTCTAAGTGGAGTAGAGGAACAAAGGGATCTCGGAGTACAAATGCACAAATCATTAGACAGGTTAGCATTTCTAGAGGTATATAATTGAAAAGTAGGAAAGTTTTGCTTAAACTGTTTCAAACCTTGGTTAGACCACATTAGAGTACTGCGTACAGTTCTGGTCGCCATATTATAAAAAAGGATATAGAGGCACTGGAGAGGGTGCAGAGAAGATTTACAAGGATAATACCAGAAATGAAAAATATAAGGAAAGGTTGAACAGGCTGTGTCTCTTTTCTCTTGAAAAAAGAAGGCTGAGGGGTGACCTAATAGAGGTCTTTAAAATTATAAAAGATTTTGATAGAGTGGATTCAGAAAGAATGTTTCCACCTGTGGGGAAGAGCATAACTAGAGGCCATCAATATAGATAGTCACCAAGAAATCCAATAGGGAATTCAGAAGAAATTTCTTTACCCAAAGAGTGGTGAGAATGTGGAACTCGCTACCACAGGGAGTGGTTGAAGCGAGTAGTATAAATGCATTTAAGGGGAGGCTAGACAAGCATATGAGGGAGAAGGGAATAGTGGGTTATGCTGATAGATTTAGATCAGGAAAGATGGGAGGAGGCTCGAGTGGAGCATAAACGCCGGCATGGACTGGTTGGGCCGAATGGTCTGTTTCTATGTTGTATATTGTATGTAATCCTATGTAACCTCAGGATGTGCCACAGCATTTCACATCCAATTAATTACTTTTGAAGTGTCATCACTGTTGTAATGTAGGCAAATGTGGCAGCCAGTTTGTGTACAGCAATGTCCCACAAACAATAATGAGATAAATGACCAGGTAATCTGTTTTTAGGCATTGGTTGAGGAATAAATGTTGGCTAGAGCACCTAATGCTTTAGGATATTTTATGTCTACCAGAGAGAGGAGACAGGGCCTTGATTTAACATCTTATTCGCTCAGTAGTGCATTGAAGTGAGTTAGTAATATTATCTGACCAACACTTTTGAATTGATTTGGTAGAGAGAAGCTGAACAAGGTATCTGGCAGTGATGATAGCATTCATAACTGCTCTATTGGAACGTGGGCAGACACAGCAGGAGCGGTGAGAGACTGTGGCGGGATGTGATCGGGGCCCAGGAGAGGCGTGAGTTCGGGGCCAGGGGCGATATGTGTGCGCACTAGGTCTGTGCAGCAGTGCAGGTCTCCAGTCGTCTTGGATAATCCTTGCCACTGGACCAAGATCCAGCTCTGTCAAGCCCATGTGGTGGCTGGTGTGCAACGGCCACCACACGTTAAAAAAATCCACGCACAGGCATCTTCCATCCTTCAGGATGTAGTTAAGGATCTGGAATTTTAGATCCTTCATTGGAACACCTGTGAACTCAAACTTTTTTGGCGTGGAAGCATGTCATCCTCGTTTTGAGGGACTGCCTATGATGATGATAGACTGATCACATTCAATGTCTGGAAAATGTGGTAAAGCAATAAAAAAACATAAAATAGCGGGATCTATAGCCAGAATAGTAAGAGTACAATGCTTCAGATGTTATGCTGGGGTTTTAAAATACACGAGTATGTTCAATTCGAATCACCACACGACAAAAAACATATTCAAGAATCAGAGACAGTGCGGAGAGGAGGAATGAAATAAATCCCAAGTGTAACAGGGATAAGCCATGAGACAACAAACTACAGAACCTCAAGCTTTGCAACCTAAAAGCGTTGTTTAAGGGTAATTACATCAAGGTACAAAAATATTAAGATGACATATAAATAGGTAAATGCTAAATATTACTTCAAGTTCAGCTAGGAAAGTTCCACCAGAAGATACAAATGAAAATTGATGAGAAATAAATTCAAACCATACGAAGAATAACTTATTTACTTATGTCTGTGCCACTTGGACTCAAGAGAGTGAAGATGGCGGCCATACCAGGGAGAGCAATATTTGCTGCCCCCTTCATAAATTTCAAAATCTGCAATTTTTTCCGGGAGATTAAGGTGCAGATTAAGTTATGACAATCTTATTGTCCCACTGCAGTTTAAGTGTAACTACTTGTTTTCACTCATTAGCCAATTCTCTGGTTTGTTTTTGAGTTGTTAGTTATTCAGGACTATGTCTACTTTTGACTTGTATGTTTACTGTCAAAGGTGAACTTGTCATGTGCAAAGGCAAGCTTACAAGAATAATAAGAAAGATAATTTTGCTTCACAGCATTTACATTTTGTTTGAACAAAATTATGTGTTCCCATGCCTGACAAAGCAAATAAAAGGATCAACCTTTTATGTTAAAGGCAGACTTCTCCACCTGTAAGCAGCCAGGTGAAGAGTAACATCAGCAGAGGCATGGGAGCAGCTAACTTCTATTAAATCTCTCGTCAGAAAATAGTGCATGATACTAACAATACTAAAGTTGAAGGAATAAAATATAAGGGGAACTTACATGTAACATATTTTGTATTCTGGTCACATAATATACTGACTTGCATCTGCTTACAAAGACTAACAAACATCGAAAATGTCAGACAGTGCAATTCATCACATCGACAATTTCACTAGCTTCATGTTTCCACATAAGGGACAGGGGTGGATTAACCATGGGGTGGATGGGGCTGCAGCCCCAGGCTCACTAAAGAACATAGGCCCACCAAATAAATGTAGGAAAAAATATATAAGGCCTCCTAAATAGGCTGAATATAATAGACAATGAGAGGAAAAACAAGACTGAGGAAAATATTGTTTATTGGCCTAACGTGTACATTTCTATTTTTGCAGAGACAAGATAGTGAAAAATAAAATTTGGTCACGATGGGCCAAATCCGACTGAATGCCCTTTCACTTCTATGTATTGAACATGACTTGTTGGCTACTATTGAAATGGGATACATCATTGAGAAATTCACATATAAGAAGTTTTGCAATGTTATCTTGTAAAGTATCTACAGGATATATACTAGCTTATACAGGTTAGATTCACTTGTTTATACCTATTTACAGAAGTACCTATATACGCTAATGTACCTATATACAGAACAGAATATGTACTAGCTTATTTTATTTCACGCTATTGAGAGAAATTTGCATATATGCATAGGAATCTAGTATTGCAATGTTACCAGAACCAGAATATATACCCACTTGATACAGAATATATGCTTTCATTGTTGAATATACTGGCCTATGTTTTTAAACTCAGAATCAGAATCATATACGTAATGTAATGAACATGAGCAAACATAACTATGGGCACATTTGGATTAGTTTGGCCCAGGCCCATCAGACCCTTAATCCGGCCCTGTTAAGGGGCAACAAAATGTAGTCCAGAACTGCAGAGATCACAGTAAAAAGACTGGTAGATTTAGGGAAAAAAGCAAACTCAATGAAACATATGAAAAAAAATCAGTTCAGCATGGATATACTTAAATGCCTAAGTACTGTGTCAAACTGTGTTACAGTAAAATATATTTCAAAAATACAGCTACTGTAGTTGCAAAGCCACTTAGCTTGACTATGTCTGAGATAGACATCGGGCAGTGGTGTTGAGCATTGGAACCAGATATAATGTATAAATTTGCGCCCATGGTCCTCTCTACACTGATTTTCCAATCTCAGGTGTGACACTGTGACAAAGCTGAAACCAGTGGGCAGCCACTAGCTCTCTTAAGCAAGTGCATGTAGCTGGATTTAGAGTGACATTAGCAGAAGTCTGAGCGCAGGTCACCTGTCTTTTATGAGATTGTGTTCTGCTTGAAGTGGCTCAAGATGTTGGATATGGAAGAAAACAGCTTCAAATAAATAGACCTCAAGCATGTCCACTATAGGAGTAAAAAATAGGTAAAATAGAGAGCTGCATTGGTAGTTAATTTGCCATTTTTCAAATAGTGTTCGCTCATTACTGCAGTGATCATAAAACCTTTCTAGAATATGTCGGTTATGACCTGTGTTTGCAAATTCTGAAATAGGCACCTGCCTGTACATTATTATGAATGCATTTTGTTAAATACTACTTCAAGGTTAAATGTTTTTACAAATGTGGCAGACTCAACAGCACAGCACAAACACCATTTTTCGTATGTGTATAATAGGTAGCATAGCAATAGAATGCAGTCAGAGGCAACAGTAACAAGGCAGATATTTTAGGAAATTGACCCTTTTGGATGCTGATGTTGCTTGAAGAAATTGGGTACTAGTGATATGTATCCAAGCCTAATGCATTTGGGCAGCCATGGTTCATCAAGTATTTATTAACTGAATTTGAATCTCTGTGTTGAAATGACACTTTCAGGTGACAACACTGTCTGGGAGAGAGTTCCACAAGCAGAAGACATGGTGTGAGAATCTTGGCCATTAGCAATCTGTACAGAATTTCTGAATTGAGGCAAAATGTTGACAGGGACAGCAACTCTGGCATTAATAAAAAAGTCTGGGGTTAGCTGCACCTATTTCTGTGCAATGTCGCAGACGCTACCTCTTTTCCTCATATTATTCTTCTTTGTAGCTGAGTGTAAGCCTAGGTGTGTCAGTTTAAAGAAGTTATGACTATCTTCCCTCTGGGCATGAAAGGATATCCTTTGATATGACCACACCCTAAATTTTGAGATTAAAAGACACTCTCTGGATGATAGTGTATTGGTTGGAGTTTAGTTGTCTTCGTTTTTCTCTGAAGAATGTTCATTATTGTTTTATAATTGTTCATATATTCCTATTGAACTACATCTACTTCACTTGTATATCATTCAAGGGATGTCACATTGTTGCAAGGTTTCAGTACCTGAACAAAAGAGGCCATTGGAAACAGAAATACTAAGTGTAATATTACCTTGGACACCTTGTTCACAATATTGGCTGCTTTATAGGTGGAAAGTCTGGTTAGCTTAAATTATAGGCAACTATTTTCCCTAACCTGAACAATTCATAATACAATGACACTGCATTCATTTTTGGGAGGGTATGGACAAACATTCAGGAGTGGACTCAACCTGCTTTAATCATATCTTTTATGGCAGTGGCATAGTGGTATTGATGAACGTGGAGAAATTCAATCAGGTCAATCAATCTTCTGGCTGAAGAGGTTTGCATAGGGACAAGCAAATACACCAGCGGGGGGAGAAAAATGGAAGTGAAGGTGGAAAGAAAATGTATGAAACATTCTTCATAAATTACTATATGTTCTGGGCTCTTAAAGCATGATATCCACCATCACTCAGTCAAATAGATATATTGCACTTGGCTAAAATAAGCTGGCAGAGGGATTCCAGAAAAAGTGTTAATAGTTGAAGAATGGGAGAGTTTGTGGTACTCTGTTTACAATATTTGTGGCCTGGGCACAGTAGGCTTGGTTCTTGCTCCGTTCAATTCAAACCAATTTCTGCAAGGGCCTAAAACAGCCATTAGGTCTCTCTGTGTTAGGCGGGAGAAGATGCCTTTACTAATATGGCAGCGCCCGTAATCCACGTGCAGAACGTTGTGCCCCAAAACCTTTTTGCACTAGGTTTGGCCTGGTAAACGGGCATCGCAAAGACCAGATTCTACCCCAATAACAATCTGTTTGCAAATGTTTTTATATCCCAGCATAATTCTCAATGTTTATAAATTTCCTTCTCAAATTTGTAACTACTGTGCATAGTATTGGGAGAGTGATTGGAAGAACACTGAGTGTAATTGTGTTAAATCATAAAGTACATTTACTGTGTCTATTTTATGTATTGTATTGCATATTATATATATATTGCCAAGTGTGAAAATAAACTCCTGTCTTTAGATTTCAACTTGGGGACATTTACAGACTGAAAAAAGATTCCTGTTAATTTTCTTTTCTGTTAGCCTGAAGACATATACAGAAAAGCATTTTTGATTTCTAATGGGAGTGTGGTAAATGTCTTGCTCCTCCATTTAATACTATAAGTAGCTTTTTTGTGTGTTAAGTGTTGCAATTGACTTTGAAGCAAATTTCTAAATAGCAAGTGTTAATTCTGAATAGGGTAGATCATTTTTTTCTCATTCTGTATAGTTTTTAGAGCAGGTTATTCTGAGCTATCTCAGTAAATTGGATTCCCTGAAAACATTCCAATGCAGTGACAACACCCAATTAAAGTGACAGATTATTATTATAAATTAATGTGTAAACTGATGTCATGTATTCAACCAGCATTGTAACCCATGTATAATCTGACCTAAGTTGTACACTGTGAGAACACTGACCACTAGGTGGTGAACTTGTGGGAGACACTCCTAACCTAGACCTTCAGATATAAAAGGGGAAGCTCCACCCACTTCCATTACTTGAGTGCTATGAAATAAGGGACAGGTCACAGACTGACCTTCTCTCAAGCATGGGCCTCGTGTGCATTTATACTGTATAGTAAGGACATATCAATGGTGACAAGAAACTGGGATTTAAACCACGCGAGCATGGCCACTAGCAGAACAGACGAGAGGTACTGTGTTAAGGAATGGTTGGGACAGAGATTCAACATTGTTAAAGCAGCACACAGTTCTCCAGCCAGACACAGGGGCAGTCAGGGACGATCGACTGGCAAGGGATCTTTTGTTTCAAACAGCAGCTCATGCTGGAGGCGTGAAGACACACTCAGCCGGAGTTTGCAGAGGTGAGCAAAATACCTGCAGAAATTGCAGAAATGAACGCTGGGGGAAATCGCTGGAAGCTGAAGTTCAGCGAGTTCATGTGGAGCACGTATACAGTTCATACACCAGGACGTCACCGATAATGATGAATGTGCTCCTCAATGGCATCCCAGTATCAATGAAGCTAGACACGGGGGCCAGCCAGTCCCTGATGGGTATCAAACAGTTGTGGGCGTCCAAGGCCAGGAGGCCAAAATTATCGCCGATTGACGCACAGCTACGGACATACACAAAGGAGATCATTCCGGTGCTAGGCAGCGCCACGGTAGTCGTGACCCACAAAGATTCGGAGAACAGGTTGCCACTCTGGATTGTCCCGGGGGACGGTCCCACACTGCTGGGGAGGAGTTGGCTTGCTGTCATGAACTGGAAATGGGGCGATGTCAATGCAATTTCCTCTGTGGAGCGAGTATCATGCTCATAGATCCTGGACAAATTTGACTCATTATTTCAACCAGGCATTGGCACTTTCATGGGGGCCAAGGTAGTGATTCACATAAACTCGGACGCCAGGCCAGTACACCACAAGGCCAGAGCGGTGCCGTACGTGATGCGGGAAAGGATAGAAGGCGAATTGAACCGCCTGCTAAGGGAAGGCATCATCTCGCCAGTCGAATTCAGTGACTGGGCGAGCTCAATTGTGCCTGTGCTCAAGGCAGATGGGTCGGTCAGGATATGTGGCGATTACAAGGCCACCATCAATCGGGTGTCACTCCAAGACCAGTACCCGCTACCGAGAGCGGAGGACCTCTTTGCGACGCTATCCGATGGCAAACTTTTTTCAAAATTGGACCTGACCTCAGCTTACATGACCCAGGAGCTGGCGAGTGAGTCGAAGAAGCTGACCACCATCACGACACACAAGGGGTTATTTGAGTACAACAGATGTCCGTTCGGGATTCGCTCGGCCGCCGCGATCTTCCAACGAAATATGGAAAGCCTCCTCAAGTCGATTCCAGGGATGATGGTTTTTCAGGACGACATCCTTATTACGGGTTACGAAACTGAAGAACACCTCCACAACCTGGAGGAGGTGCTACGCAGACTGGACCGGGTAGGTCTGCGACTGAAAAAGGCGAAGTGCGTCTTCCTAGCTCCAGAGGTAGAATTCTTGGGGCTGAGGATAGCAGCAGACGGGATCAGCCCTACTGAGTCCAAGACGGAAGCGATCCAGAGAGCACCCAGACCCCATAACATAACGGAATTGCATTCATTCCTGGGGCTCCTGAACTATTTTGGTAACTTTCTTCACAAATTGAGCACGCTGCTAGAGCCGTTACACGTGCTCCTACCCACAGGTCGCGAATGGGTCTGAGGGACAGCCAGGAAAGGGCTTTTAATAGAACACGCAATTTGTTATGTTCCAACGATCTGTTAACGTTATATGACCCATGTAAGAAACTTGTGTTAATGTGCGATGCGTCGTCCTATGGTGTCGGGTGTGTGTTGCAGCATGTCAATGCCAAGGGTCAGTTACAGCCGGTAGCTTATGCCTCCAGAAGTCTGTCCCAGGCAGAAAGGGGCTACGGGATGGTAGAAAAGGAGGCGCTCGCATGTGTATATGCGGTAAAGAAAATGCACCAGTACCTGTTTGGCAGGAAATTTGAGCTGGAGACAGATCACAAACCCCTAATGTCCCTTTTGGCCGACAACAAGGCCATAAATGCAAACGCATTGGCCCGCATACAGAGGTGGGCACTCACGTTAGCCGCCTATGACTACACAATTCGGCACAGACCGGGCACCGAAAGCTGCGCCGATGTACTCAGCAGGCTCCCACTAGCCACCACTGAGGGGGCTACCGAGCATGCTGCTGAGATGGTCATGGCTGTTGAAGCTTTCAGAAGCGAAGGTTCACCCGTGACAGCCCGTCAGATTAAAGTCTGGACAAATAGAGACCCGCTATCGTCTCTAGTCAAGAAATGTGTCCTGAATGGGGGCTGGGCAGCCACGTACAGGGCATGTCCTGAGAAATTTAAATCATTTCACAGGCGCAAGGATGAACTCTCGATTCAGGCCGATTGCCTACTGTGGGGAAACCGCGTAATCATGCCCCAGATGGGCAGAGAGGTGTTCATCAGAGAATTCCACAATGAGCACCCGGGTATTGTCACGATGAAGGCAATTGCCAGGTGGCCAGGGATAGACGCAGATCTGGAACTTTGTGTTCGCAGGTGCAACACGTGTGCCCAGCTGGGCAATGCGCCCAGGGAAGCCCCCCTTAGCCCCTGGCCATGGCCCGCCAAGCCTTGGTCATGCATCCATGTGGACTACGCAGGTCCTTTCATGGGAAAAATGTTTTTGGTTGTAGTAGACGCCTACTCCAAATGGATCGAGTGTGACATTTTAAATTCAAGCACATCCTCTACCACGGTAGAAAGTCTACGGGCAATGTTCGCCGCCCACGGTCTACCGGACATCTTGGTCAGCGACAATGGCCCGTGCTTCACAAGCACTGAATTCCAGGACTTCATGGCAGGCAATGAAATTAACCATGTTAGAACGGCACTGTTCAAGCCGGCCTCCAACGGCCAGGCAGAACAAGCAGTGCAGATAATCAAACAGGGGATGCTTAGAATCCAAGGGGGTTCCCTACAATGCCGCTTATCACGCCTCCTGTTGGCCTACAGATCCCGACCACACTCGCTCACAGGGGTTCCACCTGCAGAGCTGCTAATGAAAAGGACGCTCAAAACCCGGTTATTCCTTATACACCCCACCATGAAAGAAATTGTCGAAAGCAGGCGCCAGTCACAATATGACTACCATGACAGGAATGCGAGGGCGCGATGTATTGATGTAAATGACCCTGTTTTTGTCCTCAACTACGCTGCAGGGCCCAAATGGCTCGCAGGCACTGTGATTGCCAAAGAGGGAAATAGGATTCTGGTAGTTAAACTTACCAATGGACAAATCTGCCGCAAACATGTGGATCAAACAAAAAGGAGGTTCAGCAACCCCATAGAAGAAGCAGAGGAAGAACACGACGTAGAGTTTACTCCACCACAGGTGACCGAACACCGGAACCAAGTGGAGAAGAGCCCAGTCACTGTGGGCAGTCCGGACAGGCCTGAGGCACCGCAAACAGCAGACACTCAGGCCAGCGCCCAACAACTGGAGCCCCAACTCAGGCGCTCTACAAGGGAGCGTAAACCACCAGAGAGTCTCAACCTGTGATCCCAATAAGATTTTCCAGTCATTTCGATGGAAGTGGGTGGAGCTTCCCCTTTTATATCTGAAGGTCTATGTTAGGAGTGTCTCCCACAAGTTCACCACCTAGTGGTCAGTGTTCTCACAGTGTACAACTTAGGTCAGATTATACATGGGTTACAATGCTGGTTGAATACATGACAACTATACTCTATATTTCTTTACTATGGAATCGCTGACCTTCATTAGCAATGCCTCAATTTTAAAATGCTCATCCTTGTTTACAAATCCCTCCATGGCGTCACCCCTCCCTTTCTATGTAACCTCCTCCAGCCCTACAACCCTCCAAGATCTCTGCGCTCCTCCAATTCTGGTCTCTTGAGTATCCCCGATTTTAATTGCCAGACCATTGGCAGCTGTACCTTCAGCTGCCTGGGCCATAAACTCTGGAATTCCCTCCCTAAGCCTTTCCTCTTCATACCTCTCCTCTTGTAAAACGCTCCTTAAAACATATACTTCTTTGACAAAGTTTTTGGTCACCTGCCCTAATATGTCCTTATCTGTCTCAGTGTAAAATGTTATTTGATTCTTTTAGTTGAAGGATGGTTAAATCATCACACAGGACCACATAAATTATAAGTGCCCCATTTTCAAAGGGGCACAAACATAAGTTTCAAATTATGACAAAACTAACTTAAATAAAAACAGCAAATTATAATTTTGTTCTCTTTATCCACAAAGCACTCCATGCCCGCTGGTGCCTCAAGCGTACCGATGGACACCGCGTGCTCCCTCTCCAGGGACATCTGGATGCAGACATAACTGTGGAAGAGAGTCAGGCAGCCAGGGCAAACACCCTCATCGACCGCGGTCTGCCTGAACCCATTAATGGCCGCCTTGGCCAGGCCCAGGCGCAGATCCACGAGGAGGTGCTCTGATCCGCCCACATCCGTTCGCACCAGGTAGCCAAAGGTTAGGAGCATGGGACTGAAATAAAGGAGCAGCTCCCTCAAACCCCTCATTTTCCGTATAACTATGAAACACGGACTCATCCAGGCCGCAAAAATTACAGGCAGCCTGGGAGTCCGTAAATCGACTTAAAAATATATTAGATGGAACTGCTCTGTGCAACACCCTCCACGCCAGATTCCCAAGAGAACAGGGGAGGACTCCCGCGTAGAGAGACCTCCACCGTGGACCCCGCCTCCGCCGAATGGAACGCAGGGACGTGTCCGGACGGGAGACGACAAATTCTGTATGATAACACTCCTGTGAAGCGCCTTGGGATGTTTTACTACGTTAAGGATGCTATATAAATGCAAGTTGTTGTTATTCGGTTCGGCTCCACTGGAGTTCCAGTTCCAGGTTTTCCTTTCATTCCGACGTGAGGTCCTGGTTTCCCCGCAGCCTTTGGGGTTTCAGCACTCCAATCACACGCGGCCAACAATGTTGAACAGCCCTGGGTGGGATTGAAGTTTTGGGCGGGGTGTAAATGCATTCGCTGTAAATTGGAGCAGATAGAAAAATGCAGCGGCCGCGATTTTTCTGGGTGCTTTCCGTGTGGTTGCTTTTTATGGTATCTCTTTGTAAATGTGAAACAGGAAAAGAGGAAGTAAGTGCAGCAAAAAGTTTGGTGTGGGGGCCGGGTCTGAGGGCTGATGTTGTGCTGCCGGTTCGATATTTCTATATCCAGGCAATTACCTCCACAGGAGAAAACGTCACCTATTCTCCCGGTATGTTGATTGCTCCTTGTTATTGTTTGGGTCTGTTGACCCATTTTGTTCACTTCCAGTTAACAACTCGGTCATCAGTTTTGGATCCACTGCTGTGGTTAACTTTTGTAACTATTGGTTGTAACATTTCTATGCAGCCAGATGCAGGTTAACTTCATTAAAGCCCAGCACTACAGTCATAATTGTTGAGCATTTCTGTCAGTATTATTTTGCGTCTGCCCTCTTGTAGTATAAAAATAGAATAGATTCCCCACATCAAATTACAACGGAATAATGAGCATTAACAGACAACTGGGAGTGGTTTAAAGATTGTAATCAAATTTGTGAGCTACTCTAGATGTGGATTTTCAGTTGAGATTTTTCTCGAGAGTAACCAAGCCACCTTATAGAAACATAGACATAGAAAATAGGTGCAGGAGTAGGCCATTCGGCCCTTCTAGCCTGCACCACCATTCAATGAGTTCATGGCTGAACATGCAACTTCAGTACCCCATTCCTGCTTTCTCACCATACCCCTTGATTCCCCTAGTAGTAAGGACTTCATCTAACTCCTTTTTGAATATATTTAGTGAATTGGCCTCAACAACTTTCTGTGGTAGAGAATTCCACAGGTTCACCACTCTCTGGGTGAAGAAATTCCTCCTCATCTCGGTCCTAAATGGCTTCCCCCTTATCCTTAGACTGTGTCCCCTGGTTCTGGACTTCCCCAACATTGGGAACATTCTTCCTGCATCTAACCTGTCTAACCCCGTCAGAATTTTAAACGTTTCTATGAGGTCCCCTCTCATTCTTCTGAACTCCAGTGAATACAAGCCCAGTTGATCCAGTCTTTCTTGATAGGTCAGTCCCGCCATCCCGGGAATCAGTCTGGTGAACCTTCGCTGCACTCCCTCAATAGCAAGAATGTCCTTCCTCAGGTTAGGAGACCAAAACTGTACACAATACTCCAGGTGTGGCCTCACCAAGGCCCTGTACAACTGTAGCAACACCTCCCTGCCTTGTACTCAAATCCCCTCGCTATGAAGGCCAACATGCCATTTGCTTTCTTAACCGCCTGCTGTACATGCATGCCAACCTTCAATGACTGATGTACCATGACACCCAGGTCTCTTTGCACCTCCCCTTTTCCTAATCTGTCACCATTCAGATAATAGTCTGTCTCTCTGTTTTTACCACCAAAGTGGATAACCTCACATTTATCCACATTATACTTCATCTGCCATGCATTTGCCCACTCACCTAACCTATCCAAGTCGCTCTGCAGCCTCATAGAATCCTCCTTGCAGCTCACACTGCCACCCAACTTAGTGTCATCCGCAAATTTGGAGATACTACATTTAATCCTCTTGTCTAAATCATTAATGTACAGTGTAAACAGCTGGGGCCCCAGCACAGAACCTTGCGGTACCCCACTAGTCACTGCCTGCCATTCTGAAAAGTCCCCATTTACTCCTACTCTTTGCTTCCTGTCTGACAACCAGTTCTCAATCCATGTCAGCACACTACCCCCAATCCCATGTGCTTTAACTTTGCACATTAATCTCTTGTGTGGGACCTTGTCGAAAGCCTTCTGAAAGTCCAAATATACCACATCAACTGGTTCTCCCTTGTCCACTCTACTGGAAACATCCTCAAAAAATTCCAGAAGATTTGTCAAGCATGATTTCCCTTTCACAAATCCATGCTGACTTGGACCTATCATATTACCTCTTTCCAAATGCACTGCGATGACATCCTTAATAATTGATTCCATCATTTTACCCACTACCGATGTCAGGCTGACCGGTCTGTAATTCCCTGTTTTCTCTCTCCCTCCTTTTTTAAAAAGTGGGGTTACATTGGCTACCCTCCACTCCATAGGAACTGATCCCGAGTCAATGGAATGTTGGAAAATGACTGTCAATGCATCCACTATTTCCAAGGCCACCTCCTTAAGTACTCTGGGATGCAGCCCATCAGGCCCTGGGGATTTATCGGCCTTCAATCCCATCAATTTCCCCAACACAATTTCCCGACTAATAAGGATTTCCCTCAGTTCCTCCTCCTTACTAGACCCTCCGACCCCTTTTATATCCGGAAGGTTGTTTGTGTCCTCCTCAGTGAATACCGAACCAAAGTACTTGTTCAATTGGTCCGCCATTTCTTTGTTCCCCGTTATGACTTCCCCTGATTCTGACTGCAGGGGACCTACGTTTGTCTTTACTAACCTTTTTCTCTTTACATATCTATAGAAACTTTTGCAATCCGTCTTAATGTTCCCTGCAAGCTTCTTCTCGTACTCCATTTTCCCTGCCCTAATCAAACCCTTTGTCCTCCTCTGCTGAGTTCTAAATTTCTCCCAGTCCCCAGGTTCTCTGCTATTTCTGGCCAATTTGTATGCCACTTCCTTGGCTTTAATGCTATCCCTGATTTCCCTTGATAGCCACGGTTGAGCCACCTTCCCTTTTTTATTTTTACGACAGACAGGAATGTACAATTGTTGTAGTTCATCCATGCGGTCTCTAAATGTCTGCCATTGCCCATCCACAGTCAACCCATTCAGTATCATTCGCCAATCTATCCTAGCCAATTCACGCCTCATACCTTCAAAGTTACCCTTCTTTAAGTTCTGGACCATGGTCTCTGAATTAACTGTTTCATTCTCCATCCTAATGCAGAATTCCACCATATTATGGTCACTCTTCCCCAAGGGGCCTCGCACAACGAGATTGCTAATTAATCCTCTCTCATTACATAACACCCAGTCTAAGATGGCCTCCCCCCTAGTTGGTTCCTCGACATATTGGTCTAAAAAACCATCCCTTATGCACTCCAGGAAATCCTCCTCTACCGTATTGCTTCCAGTTTGGTTAACCCAATCTATGTGCATATTAAAGTCACCCATTATAACTGCTGCACCTTTATTGCACGCACCCCTAATTTCATGTTTGATGCCCTCCCCAACATCACTACTACTGTTTGGAGGTCTGTACACAACTCCCACTAACGTTTTTTGTCCTTATATAGATTCCACATCATCCAAGCTAATGTCCTTCCGAACTATTGCCTTAATTTGCTCCTTAACCAGCAATGCTACCCCACCTCCTTTTCCTTTTATTCTATCTTTCCTGAATGTTGAATACCCCTGGATGTTGAGTTCCCAGCCCTGATCATCCTGGAGCCACGTCTCCGTAATCCCAATCACATCATATTTGTTAACATCTATTTGCACAGTTAATTCATCCACTTTATTGCGGATACTCCTTGCATTAAGACACAAAGCCTTCAGGCTTGTTCTTTTAACACCCTTTGTCCTTTTAGAATTTTGCTGTACAGTGGCCCTTTTTGTTCTTTGCCTTGGGTTTCTCTGCCCTCCACTTTTCCTCATCTCCTTTCTGTCTTTTGCTTTTGCCTCCTTTTTGTTTCCCTATGTCTCCCTGCATTGGTTCCCATCCCCCTGCCATATCAGTTTAAATCCTCCCCAACAGCACTAGCAAACACTCCCCCTAGGACATTGGTTCCGGTCCTGCCCAGGTGCAGACCGTCCGGTTTGTACTGGTCCCACCTCCCCCAGAACCGGTTCCAATGCCCCAGGAATTTGAATCCCTCCCTGTTGCACCACTGCTCAAGCCACGTATTCATGACAGTATTATAACTGTTTACTTTGGAGGCTTTTTTGTAACCTGTAAGTCTAAATTAATAAAGTTTGTATAGTGGGAGAAATGGAAAATTAAAGTCAGTCATTTGTCCTTTTAATTCAGGAAGTAATACATTCCATGTGACAATTAAAGTGCTATCCTCCAGAGAACATGTTCGCCGTTATGTACCTGCACCCTTGGATCGAAATGATGGAACGTTTCTTATGAGGTATCGAATGTATGGAACTGCCATTGAGGGGCTAAAGATTGAAGTATTTCATCAAGGTCAACATGTAGGCCAGTCTCCATATATTTTAAAAGGTAAATTCAGATAAAAAGCACTTGGATATAGGAGTTGCAGGAAATCAGCAGTGTGAGAAAATATCTTGGTGAGTAGAGGTTGGCCTGAACTGGAGCTCAGCACAAATATAGTTGACTTGATTACTTTGAGTATGATTCTTTTGAGTCCATTTAGTATGCTGGGACAGTAGAGTGGAATTGTGTGATGAGAGGGGGAGGGTACTGGAAACCACAGGTGAGTTTATTGGGCTTCAAAAATAGTTGGGGACCCGCTGCCTAATAAAGGAGTTGTAGGGGGTCCTAGAATTCTGGAGGTGGTTCTGACACAAGAGGAAGCTGCACAGAAATGATGGATTTAACCTTCACTTAACCAGTATCAATGTCCTCTCAAGCCAAACTGACCTCGAGGAGGGGCTAAGAATAAGTATAGTGGAGAGTAAAACATTCCATAGTGGGATATGGAAAGATTCACATAAGGCTGAAAAGATGTTAAGGGTGAAGGAAAGAATAAACAACAACAAAATGCATTATTACAGTGTGTATATACAAATGTGTAAAGCATTAGAAGTAGTCACTGAGCTACAGGTGCTATTTAGAATGGAGAGGCATGACATGTCTTTGCAGAAATCTGCCTTCATCCAAGGTGAGATTTGGAACCAAATATTTTTGGCTATAAAATTTAATGAAATGGATAAGGATAAAAGGAAGAATGGCCCTGTTACTTAATGGGAATACCGTTATAGAAAGGAAAGATTTTACTGATGGTGCTCAGATGGAGTCTGTCTGGGTAGAGTTAAGAAACAATATGGAATGTGTTAGAACATTGCAAGTTTGTTACAGACATCCAAATAGTGGGAAAGATGTTTATGATGAGAATTATAGGAAATTCTGAGAAGTTTACAGTAGCAATAGTTATAATAATGGAAGACTTTAGCTATCCTAATCTAGACTGGGTGAAAGTGGGGAGGGATTTTTAGACTGTGTTCTGAAGTGTTTTTTTCATCAGTATACTTTGTGTCCAAGAGGGAGGCATATAATGCTAGAACTGGTCTTGGTTAATGAAGCAAGACAAGTAAGTTACCTGAAGGCAGGAGAACACTTGGGGAATAATCATCTAACTTTTTCACATTTAAAATAGAGAAAGCTACTGAAACTGAAGAGTGGATGAATCACAGAAAATTATAGTTTGTATTTAGGGGATCTGAGGGAAGCAATGGAAGAAACAGTAAAGACTCTGGCCATAATTTTCAAACATTCTGTGGAAAGTAAAATTGTGACAGTAGAGCAGGGAATGCTCTTGGTGTCCTAGCCAATATTTATCCCTCAATCAACATCACTAAACAATAGATTATCTGGTCATTTATCTCATTGGTCTTTGTAGGGCCTTGCTGTATGTAAATAGGCTACTATGCAACATTGACTACACTTCAAAAATATTTCATTGGTTGGAAGTGCTTTGGGATATTCTAAGGCTGTGACAGGCACTACAAATGCTTTTCTTTTATTTGCTTTCCTTTTCTTCCCTTTCTTATCTTTTAGATCTTTTTTTCCCCTTTTCTTCCTCTCTTTCCCCCCCCCCCCCTTCTCCTTTTCTATCGTGTCCATCTCATTCCTTTTTTCTTCCTTCCTTCCTGTTTCTCAATCATACAGGTGGGTTTTAAGGAGAGTCAAAGGAGGAAAGGGAGGTGGAGAAGCAGAGAAGAAATTCCAGAGCAGGGGCTCTAAGTGGCAGAAGGCACAGTAGTCAATGGTGGGATGAAGGAAAGGGTATAGATTAGGCCAGAGTTGGGGAGTGGATGGATGTTGCGCTGAAGGAGTTTAGAGATGGGGAGGGGCGAGGCCTTGAAGGGATTTAAACACAGATGAGAATTTTAAATTGGAGGTATTGGGAGAGCCAATATGTCAGCAAGGGCAGGAGTAATAGGTGAGTGGGACTTGCTGCAGGATAGGATACAGGTAGCAGAATTTTGGTTGAGCTTGTTTATGGAGAGTGGAGAATGAGAGATCTTCCAGGAGAGTGTTGGAACAGTTGAGTTTGGAGGTGGAAAAGGCATGGCTGAAATACAGTAGCAGATGGGCTGAGGTAGGGGTGGAGGCGGGTGAAGTTAGAGGTGGAAGCCTTTGATGGAGAGGAGCTAGAGAGAATATGGGTTCGAAAGCTCAACACAAGGTTTAATAGGACGTTGAGTATAAGAATGATCCTATTCAACCTGATACATTGGCATGTGAGGGGGATGAAATCAGTGGGGAGGGTATGAATTTGTGGTGGTAGCCGAAGACAATGGCTTCAGTCTCCCAGTGTTTAACTGGAGGAAATTGCAGCTCATCCAAGACTAGACATTAGACAAGACTTTACAGAAGCAGTGAGGGGTTGAGGTAGAATTTGATGTCTCTGCACATGTGGTAGCCAGCAACAACAACATCAACAACTTGTATTTATATAGCACCTTTAGGGTAGTGAAACATCCCAAGGCGCTTTACAGGAGTATTGAGATCTTTAAAAAAAAATGTGACACCGAGCCACATAAGGCGAAATTAGGGCAGGTGACCAAAAGGTTGGTCAAAGAGGTAGGTTTTAAGGAGTGTCTTGAAGGAGAAGGTAGAGTGGCGGAGAGGTTTAGGCAGGAAATTCCAGAGCTTAGGACCTAGGCAACAGAAGGCACAGCCACCAATGGTTGAGTGATTTTTAAAAACAGGGATGCTCAAGAGGACAGAATTAGAGGAGTGCAGACATCTCTGGATAGGTTGTGGGGCTGAAGGAGATTAGAGATAGTAGGGGCGAGACCATGGAGGGATTTGAAAACCAGTATAAGACTTTTGAAATCGAGGCGTTGCTTAACCAGGAGCAAATGTAGATAAGCAAGCACAGAGGTGATGGTGAATAGGACTTGGTGTGTGTTAGGACACGGCCAGCCGAGATTTGGATCACCTCTAGTTTACGTAGGGTATAATGTGGGAGGCCAGACAGGAGTGTGTTGGAATAGTCAAGTCTAGAGGTAACAAAGGCATGGCTGAGCTGAGGCAAGGGTGGAGATGGGCGATGTTACGGAGATGGAAATAGGCGGTCTTAGTTATGCTGCGGCTATGTGGTCGGAAGTTCATTTTCAGGGTCAAATATGACACCAAGGTTGTGAACAGTGTGGTTCAGTCTCGGACAGAAGTTGGTGAGAGGGATGGAGTCAGTGGTTAGGGACCAGAGTTTGTGGTGAGGACCGAAAACAATGGCTTCGGTCTCCCCAATATTCAGTTGGAGAAAATTTCTGCTCATCCAGAACTAGATGTCTGACAAGCAGTCTGGCAAGAGACCGTGGTGGGGTCGAGGGAAGTGGTAGTGAGGTAGAACTGGTTGTCATCAGCGTACATGTGGAAACTGACGCTGTGTTTTCGGATGATATCGCCAAGGGGCAACATGCCGATGAGAAATAGGGGGGGGCCAAGGATAGATCCTTGGGGGACACCAGAGGTAACGATGCGGGGATGGGAAGAGAAGCCATTGCAAGTGATTCTCTGGCTATGATTAGATAGATAAGAATGGAACTAGGCAAGTGCAGTCTCACCCAGCTGAACGACAGTGGAGAGATGTTGGAGAAGGATAGAGTGGTCAAGCAAAGGCTGCAGACAAGTCAACAAAGACGAGGAAATATCGTTTCCCTTTGTCACAGTCACAAAGGATGTCCTTTGTGACTTTGAGAGCCGTTTTGATACTGTGACAGGGAGGGATTCAAACATAGAATTGCGGGAAAGATGGGCACGGAATCGGGAGGCGACTACACGTTCAAGAACTTTGGAGAGGAAAGGGAGGTTGGAGATGGGGCGGTAGTTTGCAAGGATGAAGGGGTCGAGGGTTGGTTTTTTTGAGCAAAAGGGTGATGATGGCAAATTTGAGGAAGTGGGGGACTGTACCTGAGGAGAGAGAACCATTAACAATGTCAGCTAACATGGGAGCCAGAAAAGGAAGTTGGGTGGTCAGCAGCTTGGTGGGAATTGAGTCAAGGGAGTAGGAGATGGTCTCATAGACAGGATGAGCTTGGTCATGAGGGGAGTTCGGAGCGAAACTGGAGAAAGATGCGAGTTCAGGGCTAGGGAGAGCCCCTTGTCGTTGGGTGATGTCACCAAGGAGCAGCATGTCGATGAGTGAGCCAATTATAAAATCCTTGGTTGGGAGTGGAGGGGCGGAAATGCAGGGGCTCCAGAGATAACGATGCAGGGGTGGGAAGAGAAGCTATTGTTGGGATATTCTGGCTACGATCAGATAGGTTAAGTGTAGAACCAAGTGAGGGCCTCCCGCTGAGCTGAATAATGGAGGCGATGCATTGGAGGAGACTGATGTGGTTGATCATATCAAAGGCTGCATAGAGGTTGAGGAGGGGAAATACTCTAGTCACCAGTGTTTTATTGAATATAGAAATTAAAGGGGATCTAAAAAAGGAAATGAGTGTATGAAAATAGATTAGCGGCTAACATAAAAGGGAACCCAAAAGTCTTTTATAAACATAAATAATGGAAGGGTGGGGCCGACTAGGGACCAAAAAAGAAATGATCTTGTGGAAGCAGAGAGCATGGCTGAGGTTCTAAATGAGTACTTTGCATCTGTCTTCACTGGAGAAGAGGATGCTGCCAATATAGCAGTAAAGGAGGAGGCAATAGTGATATTGGATAGGATAAAAATAGAAAAAGATGAGTTGGGAAGAGAAGCCATTGCTTGAGAATGGTTGGCAGTCCTCAAAGTCGAAAAGTCACCCGGTCTGGATGGGATACATTGTAGGTTACTGAAGGAAGCAAGGGTGGAAATTGTGGCGGTTCTAGCCACAATTTTCTAATTCTCCTTGGATATGGGGGTGGTGCGAGAGGACTAGAGTATTGCAAATGTTACACCCCTGTTTAAATGGGGAGTGGGATAAACCCGGCAACTACAGTCCAGTCAGCCTAATGTCGGTGCTGTGGAACCTTTTAAAGAAAATAATCCTGGACAAAATTAATTGGGATTTGGAAAAGTATGGGCTGATAAATGAAAATCAGAATAAATGAAAATTGCTATGGTTCCCGGCAAATTGTGTTTGACTAACTTGATCGAGTTCTTTTGAAGTAGAGAGTTGATGAAGGTTGATGTTCTGTATATGGACTTTCAAAATGGATTTGATAAAGTACCACATAATGGGGATTAAAGGGACAGTGGCAGCATGGATACAAAATTGGCTAAGGGACTGAAAGCAGAGTAGTAGTGAACGGTTGTTTTTCAGCTGGAGAGAAGTATACAGTGGTGGTCCTCGGGGGTCGTTTTAATATATATTAATGACCTGGTCTTTGGTATATAGGGCATAATGTCAAGGTTTGCAGAAAAAAAAACTTGGAAAATATAGTAAACAATGAGCAGGATAGTAACAGACTTCAGGAGGACATAGACTAATGAAATGGGCTGACACATGGCAGATGAAATTTAATGCAGAAAAGTGTGAAGTGGTACATTTTGGTTGGAAGAATGGAGAGAGACAATATGAACTAAATGGTACAATCTTAAGTGTGTGGGGGTGAAGGTGGCAGGACAAGTTGAGAAGGCTGTTAAAGCAATGGGATCCTTGGCTTTATTAACCGAGGAGTAGAATACAAAAGCAAGGCAGTTATGTTAAACCTTTATATAAAACACTGGTTAGGCCCCAGCTGGATTATTGTGTTCAATTCTGGGCACCACACTTTAGGAAGGATGTCAAGGCCTTGGTAAGGGTGCAGAGGAGATTTACTAGAATGGTATTAGGAATGAGGGACTTCAGTTATGTGGAGAACTTGGGGTCATTCTCCTTAGAGCAGTGAAGGTTAAGAGGAGATTTGATGGGAGATGTTCAAAATCATGACTGGTTTTAATAGAGTAAATAAGAAGAAACTGTTTCCTGTGGCAGAAGGGTAGGCAACCAGAGGACACAAATTTAAAATGATTGGCAAAAGAACCAGAGGTGACACAAGGAAACATTTTTTTTAACGCAGCGAGTTGTCGTGATCTGGAATGCGCTGCCTGAAAGGATGGTGAAAGCAAATTCAATAGTAACATTCAAAAGAGAATGAAGGGAAAAAATTTCAGGGCTATAGGGAAAGAACAGGGGAGTGGAACTAATTGGGTAGCTCTACCAAAGAGCCGGCAAAGGCATGATGGGCAAAATGGCCTCCTTCTGTGCTGTATCATTCTATGATTTTGTTTGTGACTTTGATTTGGACCACTTCAGTACTGTGGCAGGGTGGAATCCTAATGGAGAGATTTATACATGGAATTGTGGGAAATTAGGCATGGATTTGGAAGGTGATAACGCCATCAAGGACTTTGGAGAGGGAGGGAAGATTGGAGATGGCGTGGTAGTTTGCAAGGACAGAGGAGTTGGAGGGGGGGAATGACTGGTTTTGAAAGGGACAGTACCTGAGAACAGGTAACTATTCACAGTCAGCTAGCATTCATCTAATTGCTGTTTGTGGGATCTTGCTGTGTTCAAAATAATGCTGCATTTTCTTACATAATGACTACACTTCAAAGCAATCCATTTAATGTGAATTGCTTTGAATTGTTTGAGGCACAAAGTTCTATATTAATATAAGGGTTTTTCTTTTATTCCTGGTGCCCATTGAGCATCTCACCAGAATATTGGGAGTACTCCCTCCCAAACAGGAATTGGTTACCTGTAGCTTTTATTAACTGATTGCTCTTTGCAGCCAAGTCTTTATTTACTCTATCCCAAGGATGCTGGTGTTTGGAATTGAACATTTTAGATGCTGGCAGGGACTTCATTGGCTGAGTCCTGTTTGTGCGCTGTAATCGTCTGTCACTTTGTCTTGCAGTACTGCCTCTGGGTGCTCAGAACAGGTGGTTTTGCTCCCAGTCTCCATAGCCAAAGTGCCAGTGGCAAGAAATTTAAATGGCTGGATGTTGAAATGACCGTGTTCTAGCTTTTAGCCTGTTTTACTTTGCTTTTAACATTTCTGGTCTTCTCATCTCTTTCCCTAAATTCAGAGAAGCTCTGTGCCCAGAAATGTAATGTTGCAGAGATGACTTCTAGGTAATCTTCTGTGCTCAGTTAGTGCCTTGTTCCAGTATTGCTGTAGCTGGAACAGTCCTCTCGCCAACTAGCCTGGGGCAAGTTACTTTCCACCTGTGGTAAGCTGAAAAACATTTGTTAATTGACAAGTTGCATTATCATTAGTTGTTCTGGCATAAAAATACACACATGCAAGGGTATTCTTTTCATAAAATGTAGTGGATGAGGTACCTTGCAAATCTTTGAAAATAGCTTTTGAACTTTGCCACTGCATGGCTTAACTTTGTGGTGGCTTGATTTTTTTAAAAACCTGAAGAATCATTTTTAATAGCTATTTTGTGGTGGCTTGATTTAAAAAAAAAAAAATAATTTTTAATAGATCTATTTATTGGAGGCAATGTGTAATTGCATGTAACAGTAATATGTTGTGTTCCTGTTTCTGTCATCAGGACCAGTTTATCATGAATACTGTTACTGTCCAGAAGAGGAGCCCCAAACATGGAAAGATACTGTATCTTGTCCTGTAAAAGAGGAACAAATTTCTAGCGACTTCACTAATTTTCCAAGTATAGATCTCACACTCCTGCTAGAACAAGTACCAAACAGATTTGGTGATCGAGGAATTGTTCACTACACCATATTAAATAATCAGATTTATCGACGAACCATGGGGCGATACACTGACTTCAAAATGTTTTCAGATGAAATGCTGCTTTCTTTAGCAAGAAAAGTATGTGTTAATAAAATTACAATCTGAAAATGATTTTTTTTTTGTATTTTATTCTGTTACAAAATAGGTCATTATTCAGTTTGTTTTTTTATTTGCATTCTTTAGGTTCGTTTGCCCAATGTTGAATTCTATATAAATGTTGGAGATTGGCCACTGGAAACTCGTCAAATGAAGGATAACCCCTTGCCTATCATTTCTTGGTGTGGCTCTGAGGATACTGCAGATATTGTCCTTCCAACATATGACATAACACGCTCTACATTAGAAACACTGCGTGGTGTAACAAATGACCTCCTATCCATTCAAGGACAGACTGGTAGGTTGTTTCCTTATATTTCTGTTAACTGATATACTTTTACATTAAGTTTCATGCCGGATGTAATAGAGCTGACATCTACTGTTGCAGCTTTTTAATTTAAATTAAAGTATCCATAGAGGAGGAGATCACCTTTGTCAAGCCATTTTATTTGTATGTAGCCTTCTCATTCTCCCATTCCCCTTTTCATTTTCTTTGTACTTGTAAATTGGTCAGTTGTGCAGAGGCTGGAGATTTTCCATTATGCCAAATGCAGTTGAGGTTTAATCAGAAATGTGGTCACCATGCTCATTAGCCCCATCCCCTCTTCCTTGTACCTTAGCCTCAATTTCATCCAATTTCAGCAGACTTTACTGCCCCATCTCCAACCTCTCAAGCTCTTGAACGTGTTGAGTACCAAATCTGTGCCCAGCTTTTCTGTAACCCAATGCTTGAACCTCTCCACTCAGGTTTTCTGTCCCTGCCACAGCACTAAAATGGCCCTAATCAAAGTCACAAATGAAATCCTATGTGACTGACCATGGTGCACTATTCCCCCTTGTCCTTCTCTACCTCGCTGCAGCCTTTCAAGCAGTTGGCCACAGCATCCTGCTCCAATGCTTCTCTGTTGCCTAGCTGAGTGGGACTGCCTTCACCCAGTTCCACTCTTGCCTATCTGATCGCAGCCAGACAATCTCCTGCAACGGCTTCTCTTTGTGACCCCGCACTATTGCCTCCTGGAGCCCTCCAAAGAATCCATCCTTGGCCTGCTCTTATTTTTAATGCTGCTCCTCAGTGACATTCAAAGACATGACGACAGGTTCCACATGTATGTTGATCACGCCCCAGCACCACCGCTCTAGACCGCTGTACTGACTGAGTTGACAGACTGCTTGTCCAATCTAATCTTGGATGGGCTGCAATTTCTTCCAGTTAAGCATTAGGGAGACTGAAGCCATTGTCTTTGTCCTCTACTTCATTCCATTGTCACTGATTCCATTCCCTCTCTATGGTCACTGTCTCGGGCTGAGGCAGACTGTTTGCAACCTTGGCACCCTATTTGATCTTGAGCAGAGCATCCAACCACATCACAAACATAGCCTGCTTCCACCTCCGCAATATTGCCCGTCTCTGCGTCTTCCTCAGCTGTTTCAGTTTATCTGCTGCTGAAACACTCCGTGCTTTTGTTATCTGCAGATTCTATTATTTCTGTGTTCTCCTGGCTGACCTCCCATCTTCCACCCTCCATAAACTTGACCTCATCCAAAACTCTGTTGCCTGTATCCTAACCCGCACCAGGTCCCGCTCACCCATCATCCCTATGTTCACTAACCTACATTGGCTCCCGGTCCACCAACGCCTTGATTTTAAAATTCTCATCCTCGTGTTCAAATCCCTCCATGGTCTCGTCTCTCCCTACCTCTGCAACCACCTCCACCCCTATAGTTCTCCAAGAACTCTGCCTTCCTCCAATTCAGGCCAGTTGTGCATCCCTCACTCCCTTTGACCCACGATTAGTGACTGCCTTCAGCCATCTAGGCCCTAAACCACTGGAATCCCCCCTCTTCTTTTAAGACCCTTCTTAACACTATCTTTTTGACCAAACTTTTAGTCATCATCCTACTAGCTCCTTCTTTGCTTGGTGCCAATTTTTATCTAAATTATGCTCCTGTGAAATGTTTTGGGATGCTTTCCTGTGTTAAAGGTGTTGTATAAATGCAATTGTTGACCTGCTTTTGTCAAAAACAGTCCCTCTCTGTGTGCCGTTGAATAAGGAATATAATCACTGGGTGCTACTGTTATCATTGCTACTGCAGTTCTTGGCATTATTTACTCATTACTGATTACTGTTAACATTGGTAACCCACTGGGCACAACTCTTGGTGCTTTTATACAAACTTTCAAATTCCAGGGCTTTTTTGTTCTTGGATTTCCAGAATGCATTGTTGTATTAGACACTGTACCATGCCTACTTTTCTCCACCCTCAATCGCTTTGATCTTGGTGATACTATCAAGGAGAAGCACACAGTAGAGGTGGAGCAAGGTACATTTGGAGGTTCAGTTCTCCAAAGGTCACTTTTGCACATTTCCTAGCTGCTAATTAGAGTATTCTGGGATAGACATAAGAAAATAATAGGAACAGGAGTGGGCCATACGGCCCCTCGAGCAAGCCCGGCCATTTAATACGATCATGGCTGATCTAATCATGGACTCAACTCCACTTCCCTGCCCGCTCCCCATAATCCCTTATTCCCTTATTGGCTAAGAAACTGACTATCTCTGTCTTAAATTTATTCAATGACCCAGCTTCCACAGCTCTGAGGCAGCGAATTCCACAGATTTACAACCCTCAGAGAAGAAATTCCTCATCTCCGTTTTAAATGGATGGCCCCTTATTCTAAGATTATGCCCCCTAGTTCTAGTCTCCCCCATCAGTGGAAACATCCTCTCTCTGCATCCACCTTGTCAAGCCCCATTATAATCTTATACGTTTCGATAAGATCACCTCTCGTTCTTCTGAATTCCATTAAGTAGAGGCCTAACCTACTCAACCTTTCCTCATAAGTCAACCCCCTCATCTCCACAATCAACCAAGTGAACCTTCTCTGAACTGCCTCCAGAGCAAGTATATCCTTTCGTAAATATAGAAACCAAAACTGCACGCAGTTTTCCAGGTGTGGCCTCACCAATAACCTGTATAACTAGCAAGACTTCCCTGGTTTTACACTCCATTCCCTTTGCAATAAAGGCCAAGATTCTATTGGCCTTCCTGATCACTTGCTGTACCTGCATACTAACCTTTTGTGTTTCATGCGCCAGGACACCCAGATCCTGCTGTACTGCAGCACTTTGCAATTTTCTTCCATTTAAATAATAACTTGCTCTTTGATTTTTTTTTCTGCCGAAGTGTATCCCCTCACACTTTCTAACATTACACTCCATCTGCCAAATTCTTGCCCACTCACTTAGCCTGTCTATATCCTTTTGTAGGTTTTTTGTGTCCTCCTCACACATTGCTTTTCCTCCCATCTTTGTAACGCCAGCAAACTTGGCTACGTTACACTCAGTCCCTTCATCCAAGTCGTTAATATAGATTGTAAATAGTTGGGGTCCCAGCACTGATCCCTGTGGCACCCCACTAGCTATTGATTGCCAACCCGAGAATGAACCATTTATCCCGACTCTGTTTTCTGTTAGTTAGCCAATCCTCTATCCGTGCTAATATATTACCCCCAACCTCGTGAACTTTGATCTTGTGCAGTAACCTTTTATGTGATACCTTGCCAAATGCCTTCTCGAAGTCCAAATACACCACATCCACTGGTTCCCCTTTATCCAGCCTGTCCGTTACATCCTCAAAGAACTCCAGCAAATTTGTCAAACATGACTTTCCTGTCATAAATCCATGCCGACTCTGCCTGATTGAATTATGCTTTTCCAAATGTCCTGCTACTTCTTTAATAATGGACTCCAACATTTTCCCAACCACAGATGTTAGGCTAACTGCTCTATAGTTTTCTGCTTTTTGTCTGCCTCCTTTTTTAAATAGGGGTGTTACATTTGCAGTTTTCCAATCTGCTGAGACCTCTCCAGAATCCAGGGAATTTTGGTAAATTACAACCAATGCATCCACAATCCCTGCCATTACTTCTCTTGACCCTAGGATGCAAGCCATCAGGTCCAGGGGATTTATTTGCCTTTAGTCCCATTATCTTACTGAGTACCACCTCCTTAGTGATTGTGATTGTGTTAAGTTCCTCCTCCTTCTCCCCTCCCCCCCCCCCCTCCCCCCTTCCCCTCCCCCCACCCCAGTAGCCCCTTGACTATCCACAGGTGGGATATTTTGTGTGTCCTCTACCGTAAAGACTGATACAAAATATTTGTTCAGAGTTTCTGCCATCTCCATGTTCCCCATCACTAATTCCCTGGTTTCATCCTCTAAGGGACCAACATTTACTCTAGCCACTCTTTTTTTTTTTTTTTGTTTTCCTTTTTATATACCTGTAGAAACTCTTGCTATATGTTTTTATAATTTCGTGCTAGTTTACTTTCATAGTCTTTCTTCCCTTTCTTAATCATTTTTTTTAGTCATTCTTTGTTGGCTTTTAAAAGCTTCCCAATCATCTGTCCTCCCACTAGTTTTGGCCACTTAGTATGCCCTTGTTTTTAATTAGATACAGTCCTTTATTTCTTTAGTTAACCATGGATGGCTATCTTTTCTTTTATACCCTTTCTTCCTCACTGGAATATATTTTTCCTGAGAGTTATGAAATATCTCCTTAAATGTACATCACTGTTCATCAACCGTCCTACACTTTTTAATCTATTTTCCCAGTCCACTTTAGCCAACTCTGCCCTCATACCTTTGTAGTCTCCTTTTATTTAAGCTTAGTACACTGGTTTGAGATCCAACTTTCGCGCCCTCCATATGAATTTCAAATTCAACCATGCTATGATCACTCATTCCAGGGGGATCCTTTGCTAGGAGATTGTTTATTAATCCTGTCTCATTACACAAGACCAGATCTAAGCGAGGCTTCCCTCTGGTTCCGTTACATACTGCTCAAGGAACCCATCCCTTATGCAATCTATGAACTCTTCCTCAAGGCTCCCCTGACCAATTTGATTTGTCCAATCAATATGGAGGTTAAAATTATCCATGATTATTGCTGTTCCCTTTTCACAAGCCCCCACTATTTCCTGGTTTATGCTCCGACCAACCAACAGAATTGCTGCTGTTAGGGGGCCTATAAACCAACTAGGTGTGAGTCACATTAGCAATTAACAAGAAGTATCATGTTCATTGTTCCTCCTAGATTGGTCCATAAATTGCACAGAAAAGCTACACATTGGCTAGAATAATATTTCCTTGTTTGAGCAACCTGTACTGAGCAGTTGTATGGTTGTAGTCACAAAAGGAGCCATTATCTTTGTTCTTCTTCCCCTAACTGTGAGCTGTGTAAAATTATAGTGAAAGGCATTATAATTACATTTCAGTTTGCTTGCTATTAATATGTTAATAATCTATCCATGATTTCCATAGTGAGGTTACCACCATGGAAGTCCTGGGCAGCTAATTACAAAAAATGTGGTCAGTTTCCCCGCACCCCCCCCCCCCCCCGCCATTGTGTCTGCTCCAGAAGCTAATTCGACATTCCTGAATTAAGTAAAGAAAAAAACTAAACTAATCATTAATTCATACTTTAATTTGGGAATATTCAGTTTCTTTCAGATTTAAATGTATTTTAAATAAGTCACCAGAACTTAAATCAGTAATGTGTCCTTGTTAAGTATATTTTGGCCTGGATTTTACGGTCAATGGTGAACAAACGGTGTTCGCTATTTATTACACTTGCACTTGCCCACAGAATTTCTCTGGGCTTAATAGACAGTCAAAGCAGCGTGATACTCTTTACGGGGGTTCTGGGACCTATCTCCGTAACTAATCAGGTTGAAGAATCTTCACTAACAAATTCAGATTCTAAACCAGGAAGTGTCAGTTAGAATATTTAATTCAATGTAAAATCATGCACAGAAAGCAAAATAAAGTGAAGATAAGAAAGATGGGAGATAAGAGACACACAAAATTTGCAAAGAAAAAGTAAATTTTCAGTGCCAGAGGTTGTTTGGCAGTAATTAAGACTTATCTGCTGTTTTAAAAATTCAGGTTGCACTTGAATGGACAAACCCTAACTTTTTCTGACATGTTGAAATGCAAATGAGGAATTTTTTCTCCTGAGGGTCGTGAATCTTTGGAATTATTAACCCGAGAGAGCAGTGGAGGCTGAGTCATTGAATATATTTAAATTGGAGATAGATAGACTTTTGAAAGATAAGGAAGTCCAGGATTATGGGGAGAGGGCAGGGAAGTGGAGTTGAGGCCAGGATCAGCCATCATAGGCAGTCCCTCGAAGTGAGGATGACTTGCTTCCATGCCAAAAAAGGATGAGTTCATAGCTGTTTCAAAGAAGGACCCAATATTCTAGATCCTGAACTACATAGTGTAGGATAGAAGATACCTGTGCATGGATTTTTTTAACGTGTCTTGGCTGTTGCACACCAGCCACCACACTGGCTTGACAGAGCTAAGTCTTGGTCCAGTGGCAAGGATTAACCAAGACGACTGGAGACCAGCTCTGCTGCACGGACCTAGTGCACACACATATTGCAGTGTGGGCTGGCCCGTGCTGCCCCTGGGCCCACGCCTCTTCTGGCCCTGAACTCTCGCCTCCCCTGGGCCCCGATCATGTCCCTCTACAATCTCTCGCGCTCCTTCGCCCCGACCTCGCCGCTCCTGCTGTACCTGCCCACGCTCCAATTTGCAACCTGGACCTTGATGACGTCCTTTTCTGCCGTCTTCCTCCTGCACCAGCTCGTGCTGTACCTTGCAGTGGTACGCCGCCGCTCGCCTCTCCTTTTATGGCCCCGACCTGCCGCTGATGGCGAGAGACCAGGATCAGCCATGATCATATTGAATGGCAGAGCAGGCTCGAGGGGCCAGATGGTCTACTTCTGCTCCTATTTCTTATGTTCTTATGTTGAGTGGGTACCCTAGTGGGTAAGTACTGCAACTTCATGCCCTTCATATGTTTTAATGCCAAGTCTCTCAGCGAGATATTGTTAGAGCAAAGCTTTTGGAGGAGCAGGGCAACTTGGATAGCATCTTCCTGATTTCTGTATTTAACTGCCTATGTGTGGCTGCCGGAAGTTGCTGTCCGATTTATTCCTTAATAATGGTGAGCATAATTAGTCTCACCGTTATTTCTACTGCAAAATCCAGGCCATAGTTTAAAATTAGGTGGAACAAATTTAACAATCCTTGATCCTAATAGATGTATGTATAAGTCTTAGAAGGATGTCTGAGCCATGAAATTGCAGCCAAACTGTTTTTCAGCTACCAGCTACATAATTTGTCAGTTAATTGTAGGCTGGTAACTAACATGCCTAATACAAGCATAAAACAAGATTTCCTGACCATTTAATGTAATTCTAATTGCAATTTTATATTAAGATCTATTCAACTTCTTGAAAAGGCTTTGAGCTATAAGTAAATTGTGTGTGTTTTATTTTAACACATCTTTTTAGATTTCGGGGGGCAGAAATTGCTCCTCTCAGCCAGTTGGTACCTCCAGGAGACAGTAACGGGGCACGAAAGGATTTTTGCCCAGGCACGGCGGCCAGAGGCCCCTGCCCCCCCCCCCCCGAAATGCCCCTGGTGCTCCACCGGTGAAAAGTGGATTACGTCGTGCCCCATGACGTCGCCCCTCGGGGGAAATTGCCCCGCGGGACGAGAGGTCGGCATGGGGCAATGCCACCACAGCTTCTCTGGGCGAGAAGCTGTGGTGGCTGGGGCCCCCCGGCCACCCTTAGAAGGGAGGTGGTAGTACCGCAGCCAAAATCTTTTTTCTGTTGGCCGACTTTTCAGTCGGCCTGACAATGGCAGCTGCTAGTGCGGCTGAGCAGTCAACATGCAGACTGGCACCCTCTCTTGGGTGCCTGGCTGCTGGCCCGGCTGCCACCCTCCCTGGTGGCCTAGTGGACGGCCACTAAAGAGGCTGCTGAGTTCGCAGCGGTCGTCCCTTTTAAAAGAGGGAGGAGGGAAGTTGTGATGTGCTCAGCACAACGCTGAGTGTTGTGCTCCACAAACGCACAGTTACCGCCCCACACTTTTTTTGCTGAAGTGGCCAATTCCGCGCCGGTGGTGGCACTTCACGCCCCAGCACTAAACTATCATTTAATTCAAAGTGACCACCCCAAACCCAGCACCGGCAATTTCGGACCCAAAGTATTTTAATTACTGTTTTCTTTTAAAATTACATCTCATTTTCAAGCAATGTATTTCAAGAAAAATTCATAAAATTACAACAGATCCTCAGCTCTACTTTTGGAATTCTTTCTGTAAAGTCCTCTGCCTCTCGAGCTTTCCCTCCCCCATCTTAATCCTTTTCAAAATACATCTTTGATCAAGCTTTTGGTCATCCCTCCTAACCCTTGCATTAGGGTATAGGTGACACTTACTGCACATCTCTAGTTACCTTCGGAGGGCATTAAGAGTTGCTAACAAAGTGTATTTATAATAGCTCAAATTGTTTTTGTTTCTTACAAAATACAAGGTCCTGCCTGGTACAATAAAACGGAGCAGGCTTTTTGGAGAGGAAGGGACAGCCGAGAGGAGAGGCTAAAACTAGTGAGGATCTCCAGGAACAATCCTGAGCTGTTGGATGCTGGAATAACTGCCTATTTCTTCTTTCGTGAAGAAGAAAAAGATCTTGGAAAAGCTCAACTGATCAGTTTCTTTGACTTCTTTAAGGTATGATTTGTTGGATAAATAAAACAGAATTATTTTAAACCCTTGTTATTTTTATAATTTTTTGTTGGAAAATGCAACGTTATTTAGAATGCAACAATTGAGTATCTGCATACTGTTATTGTGGTGAACACTGGTTTAATTTCCCTCACTCTGGTGAATTCCTGATCTCACTCACATTGGTATAGAGAGGTGTGGGTGGAGGGATGGTCATTTGTTGGCAATTGGCACAGACCTGGTCTCAGATGATGGATGGACAGGGTACTTAAAAAGAAAAATGTTAAACTATTTTTATTTTGCAAATTGGTAACCTAGCAATTACTTTGAAGCTATCTGTTGGTTCATCTGACATTACAACGTCGAGTCTTGCAGGGTTTTGGGTGGACATGTTGTGGTGTTGAAGCATTCCATGAGGAGGGGGCCAGGCCAAGAAGAGAATTATGCTGCCTTATGTGATACGATCTGCTATGTATCTAATCTCCCTGCTCCTTCCTCCCCCTCCCCCTCCCCTTGCCTCTCTACCACAACCAGATATTGTATTACCTGCAGTCATAAAATGTCACCATCATTTACTATCCTATCTGAAAAAAGACATAAAGAAGCATTGGTAGCTTTCCAAAAGCAGCAAAATCCACTGATCTTAAATTTATCACCCAAAACCGAGCACAATTTCAGTGACCGTGTGCAAGAACAGAGGCATCCAACATTTGTCCTTGGGCCTGTTCATCATTCAGTCGAGCTGCAAGGGCCTAGCCAATTTTGGCCGGCGCTGAGGCCCACTGGTAGGTCTGATGGAAGGAGAGGTGGTGAGGCCGGGCCAGTAGCTGTCCAGTTTTTTGGAGACCAGAGCACAGCTGCTCCTTCCGACCACAAAAAGGGCATTTGAAGAAGTTTTGAGCAGCTGGCAATGGTCCTTTTTTTTAGGGATTGCTAGTTGGGCAGCTCAAGACCTGGAAATGCTAGTCCGGCAACTAGTCAAAAATTTTGGGTATCTGGGTCAAAAATGGGCGCAGGAGTCCCATTTCAATATTGAGGCCCGCTTTTTTTTAAAAAAAAGCCCCAATCAGTAAGTATCGCATTGGCCCGAACGCTCGTGCAGTTCATGCGCAAGTCTCTGGGTGCTAAATTGGTTATCATTACGCCCATTTCACGTCTGGGAAGTGGGTGCAACAATGTTGAATTAGACCCTATTATTTCCTCCACCCTATTTTAAATGTGAAGCACAATCTATATTTGGGGCAAAGACAGATCAGTGTACTCAAACTCAGTAGCAACACCTACTGAGTTTGTATGTCTTGTATGTGTTCATTTATGTGTCTAAGTGAAGTTCAATCAATAACATTTTCTTGCAAGTTCTGTATTAACAAATGTATCGTCATCCATTTGTGAATCTAAACTTACAAAGCTTCAGAATCTAATACAAAACTTCAGCAAAGAATAAACTTTAAATCAAAATGTTATATCAGACCAACTACTTTTTTTCATTGTACTAAGTGACCTTTAATTATTGAAATTGAGTTTTTGGTATTGTTTCAGAAAAATCCACATACTGAACGTAATTATTACTATTCAAAAAAAAGACTTGCATTTATATAGCGCCTTTCACAACCACTGGACATCCCAAAGCGCTATACAGACAATTAAGTACTTTTTGAAGTGTAGGTACTGTTGGAAAATAGGGAATGCGGCAGTCAATTTGCGCTCAACAAGCTCCCACAAACAGCAATGTGACCAGATAGCCTGTCAGTAAAATTATTGTATTTTTAGAAGGAATTTTGTGGATGACAAAGTAGTGTGATTCCTGTGTTTATTTTTATATTCATTGATGTGCTTCTGAATATTTTTCCAGTATAAATACCAAGTGAATGTGGATGGTACTGTGGCAGCTTACAGGTTCCCATACCTTATGTTGGGCGACAGCCTTGTATTGAAGCAGGATTCTAAATACTATGAGCACTTCTACAGATCTCTGAAACCATGGAAACACTATATTCCATTTAAGAGAGATATGAGTGACCTTATTGAGAGGATTAAATGGGTGAAGGTAAGAAAGTGAGCTGCAATGTTAAAATTTGAATGTATAGAATTTCCCCAAAGGCTCAACGGGTAAATGTGTCACTGAATCATACAATTCTGATTTATACAGAGTTAGTCTGTCTGCGTGGCAGTATGGGTGCTACAATAACCTTTGGTCTCAAAGGCTAGGTAGAGAATAAAATGGCCTTGATTCCGGTTTCTGATTTCTACCCAGTGACCACTGCTGTAAATGCAAATGTGCATATATTGAGTACAACAAAATCGGTTTTTGCTGTCATGTAGTTTCTTGATACTCACTTGGGTACCCCTAGAACCATACCCCAGCCTGCATTGTCACCTTCAGGAAAGGAGAGGCTAGGAGAGAATGTTGAAGTAACCCACTGCTGACTTGGATATGGATTGGCTAATTTAATCTTGGTCAGGATCAAACTTGGGTGGTCTTTTGGTCATTTAAGGCTCTGTGCTATTTACCCACTGAGCCATGGGGAGGGGCACCCGTTATTAATCTGAAGTTCACGTTACAGCCCCCATACTAATTATCGCCACTTGCTGTTTAATTTCAACAAAAGCTAGAAATGTATGGGAGAAAAAAGGAACAAAAGTTCAAGTACTTCTATTGATGTGACCTAATGTAATATGCAACAACTCAGAACATATTAATTTCAATCTGACAATACTTCTCATAACTAGATATAACAAACATAACTGAAATACATATTTTAATCAAATTTATTCAAACTGTTAGCACTTCCTTTTGATGCCAAAATTTGTTTTTGAATTCAGTTATCGGGGGAAAAGTGCCCAGATGTTAAACTTTCCTTTAGGCAACTCGAAAGCCATTTCAAAAAAAATTATTGATAGTGAAGTTTCCCCTTTTTTAAAGGCAGAGTAATTAAATTTAACAAACTCGCTTTCAGTATAAATTGTGTAATAATGAATTATTGTAAGTTATTAAATTAAATGCCTGTTGATATAGTTGATCTTTGATGTAGAGTTTCCTCCAGACATGCAGCTTCTATTATAAATAAAACTGCTATTTACCCTTGGGGCATTTGTTACGACAGCTATATCATTGTCATATTGGCTATACTTTAACTTATTACATGATCAGGTTTACTTGATGATTTGATGTAGAAAATTTGCATTCATTTGCATTTGCCACAACAGAGTGAAGCAGATTATCATTTAGAGGCAACTTAATTTTCTATTGTGATATACTTTGGAACATGTGATAAATTTTATTTTTCATATTAATGTTACATTGTTAGTGGGAAAGTTGAACATTTTCTTTGTATACATTTACTTTTCATCTTTTAACACAAAATAAATTCAAACAATGCAGTATAGTAGAAACGTATAAGGAATGCTTGTAACACAAAATATGAATCCACAATAGATTAAAAACAGTAGTCTTTGGTAGGGAGGAATCTAATCACAGTCCAACGTATCCATCAAAGGGTGGTCCTTGTTTTATATTTGTGACAATATAATGCCTAATAGGTTCAGAATGCTGAGTACGTCTTGCTAAAATCTCTTTCCTTTACTTGGTCTTTTTTTAGGATAATGATGCTGAAGCTCAGGAAATTGCCAGATCAGGACAAGCTCTTGCTAGAGAGCTCCTGCAGCCTTCAAGTCTTTACTGTTACTATTACATAGTTTTACAGGTTTGCGAGACTTAATAGATCCCTTTATTAGATTGCATAGTCCTGCAAGGCAGTTTTGAATTATATAGGATGTGGTACTCTGATTCAACTGGATCAGTCGATGGTAACATTAATGGAGGAAACATTAGAGATAACTACTCATTTTGGATGGATCCTTGGTAATTTCTTTTAAAAAGTCATTTTCATGTTTTTTAATATTTACAAACTTGGGGTTCCTACATGAAGCCTTGTACATCCATAATTTTGTCTGTAAAATAATCATGTGGATTTGTTAGGAAAAAATCAACAACGCGAAAATCACTGGAATATGCATGCTTCTCAGTGTTGTGCCCATGATGTCTTTTTTGATTGCAAATTACAATTTTTTTTCCCTGTGCAAGAATTGAAGACCGAGGGGTCGTCTTGGAATTATGGTTATTGCTATGTTCTAATAATTTCCTAATTCTCTCATTTGGGTGTGTAGTGGTGAGGGGAAGGTATCCTCTTTGGTACTTGTGTGAAATTGCCCCACTATGGCATATCTTAGTGTTGGATGGGCCCGGAAGCCAACGCACAACACTCTGCAAAGAATGGGATGAAGATGTACTAATATGACCCACACTTGGATCATTTATACCCTGAATGTCTAGGTGAAGCTTCTATCAAACCCAAATAGGTTCCAAATTGGAAAATAGTCTATTATGTCAAGTGCTTTTTTTTTGCCAAAAAGGGGTAGTGTTGCCAAAGGATGGGCAAACACCTTGTATACTAGGACATTTATTGAATTACATTATTCTACCAAATATGCCCTTGATGAAACTGGCATGTAAACAAAATAAAGTTCATTCTCATGGCTTGCACTTTCACAAAAGTGTGAATTGATGGCAGTAGGTTTGGTGGCTGAAGTCTATGGTGTGAATTGACACTTCTTCCGAACAAAGATTTTTGTATTATGATCTCATTAACAGAAGAGGGTGAGATCTTTCTACATGTCATAAATAGCCCTCAATTTATCCAGTCCTTCTAAACGAGTAGTGATATTTTTGGCTTTCATTTTGCTCCTGTTAATTCGGAGATAATTTGGGGAGTGAGCGATTTTGGAAGTAGGTTCTTGCTTTTGTTTTTCCTTTCTCTGTTGTCCCGGATAAGACAAAAAGGATGGACGATACTGAGATCATACATAGAAATAAAAAGGAAAGACTTGCCTTTAGATAGCATCTTTCATGATCCCAAGATGTCCCAAAGCCCTTGCATCCAATGAAGTACCTTTTGAAGTGTAGTTACTCCAAAACAGATGCACCGTTTTGGGTAATGTTGGGGGGGGGGGGGGGTGCGGGGGAGTGGGGGCGGGGGGGGGGGGGTGCGGGGGGGTGGGGGCGGGGGGGTGGGGGGGGGTGCGGGGGTGCGGGCGGGGGGGGGGTGCGGGGGGGTGGGTGCGGGGGGGGGGGGGTGCGGGGGTGCGGGCGGGGGGGGGTGCGGGGGGGTGGGTGCGGGGGGGGGGGGGTGCGGAGGTGCGGAGGGAGGGGAATGACTCATCAGGGCAGGGCAGCAGAAACCAAGTTCATAGCACCGTGGGTGGCTCTGCTGCATAGGAGGGCAGGAAAAAGAGTGGGAGAGCTATAGTGGTAGGGGATTCTATTGTAAGGGGAATAGATAGACGTTTCTGCGGCCGCAATCGAGACTCCAGTATAGTATGTTGCCTCCTTGGTGCAAGGGTCAAGGATGTCTCTGAGCGGCCGCAGGACATTTTGGCGGGGGAGGGTGAACAGCCAGTTGTCGTAAATATAGGTACCAATGATATAGGTAAAAAAACAGGATGAGGTCCTACAAGCTGAATTTAAGGAGCTAGGAGTTAAATTAAAAAGTAGGACCTCGGGTTGTAATCTCAAGATTGCTACCAGTGCCACGTGCTAGTCAGAGTAGGAATTGCAGGATAGCTAAGATGGCTTGAGGAGTGGTGCAGAAGGGAGGGATTCAAATTCCTGGGACATTGGAACCGGTTCTGGGGGAGGTGGGACCAGTACAAACTGAGCAGGACCGGCACCAATATCAGAGGGGGAATGTTTGCTTGTGCTGTTGGGAGGGGTTAAACTAATGGCTGGGGGATGGGAACCTGTGCAGGGAGACAGGGGGTTGTAGAATGGGGGTAGAAGCAAAAGATAGAAAGAAGAAAAGTAAAAGTGGAGGCCAGAGAAACCCAAGGCAAAAATCAAAAAGGGCCACATTACAGCAAAATTCGACAAGCCTGAAGGTTCTGTGCCTCAATGCGAGCAGTATTCGTAATAAGGTGGATGAATTAACTGCGCAGGCAGCAATTAACGAATATGATATCACAGAGACATGGTTCCAGGGTGACCAAGGCTGGGAACTCAACATCCAGGGGTATTCAACATTCAGGAAGGATAGACAGAAAGGAAAAGGAGGTGGGGTAGCGTTGCTGGTTAAAGAGGAAATTAATGCAATAGTAAGGAAGGACATTAGCTTGGATGATGTGGAATCTGTATGGGTGGAGCTGCGGAATACCAAAGGGCAGAAAACACTAGTGGGAGTTGTGTACCGACTGCCAAACAGTAGTAGTGAGGTTCGGGACAGCATCAAACAAGAAATTAGGAATGCGTGCAATAAAGGTACAGCAGTTATCATGGGCGACTTTCATCTACATATAGATTGGGCTAACCAAACTGGTAGCAATAGGGTGGAGGAGGATTTCCTGGAGTGTATTGGGGATGGTTTTTTTAGACCAATATGTCGAGGAACCAACTAGAGGGCCGGCCATCCTAGACTGGGTGATGTATAATGAGAAAGGACTAATTAGCACTCTTGTGCGAGGCCCCTTGGGGTAGAGTGACCAAAATATGGTAGAATTCTTTATTAAGACGGAGAGTGACACTGTTATTTCAGAGACTAGGGTCCTGAACTTAAGGAAAGGTAACTTCGATGATATGGGACGTGAATTGGCTAAAATAGACTGGTGAATGATACTTAAAGGGTTGACAGTGGATAGGCAATGGCAAACATTTAAAGATCACATGGATGAACTTCAACAATTGTACATCTCTGTCTGGACTAAAAATAAAACGGGGAAGGTGGCTCAACCGTGGCTAACAAGGGAAGTTAAGGATAGTGTTAAATCCAAGGAAGAGGCATATACATTGGCCAGAAAAAGCAGCAAACCTGAGGACTGGGAGAATTTTAGAATTCAGCAGAGGAGGACAATGGGTTTAATTAGGAGGGGGAAAATAGAGTATGGGAGGAAGCTTGCTGGGAACATAAAAACTGACTGCAAAAGTTTCTTTCGATATGTGAAGAAAAAAAGATATTCGTAAAGACAAACATAGGTCCCTTGCGGTCAGAATCAGGTGAATTTATAATGAGGGACAAAGAAATGGCAGACCAGTTGAACAAATACTTTGGTTCTGTCTTCATGAAGGAAGACACACATAACCTTCAGAAAATACTAGGAGACGAGGGTCTATTGAGAAGGAGGAACTGAAGGAAATCCTTATTAGGTGGGAAATTGTTAGGGAAATTGATGGGATTGAAGGCAGATAAATCGGTTCTGATAGTCTGCATCCCAGAGTACTTAAGGAAGTGGCCATAGAAATAGTGGATGCATTGGTGATCATTTTCCAACCGTCTATTGACTATCCGTTCTTATGGACTGGAGGGTAGCTAATGTAACGCCACTTTTTTAAAAAGGAGGGAGAGAGAAAATGGGTAATTATAGACCGGTTAGCCTGACATCAGTAATGGGGAAAATGTTGGAATGAATTATTAAAGATGAAATAGCAGCGCATTTGGAAAGCAGTGACAGGATCGGTCCAAGTCAGCATGGATTTATGAAAGGGAAATCATGCTTGACAAATCTTCTGGAATTTTTTGAGGATGTAACTAGTCGAGTGGACAAGGGAGAACCAGTGGATGTGGTGTATTTGGACTTTCAAAAGGCTTTTGACACAGTCCCACACAAGAGATTGGTGTGCAAAATTAAAGCACATGGTATTGGGGGTAATGTACTGACGTAGATAGAGAATTGGTTGGCAGACAGGAAGCAGAGAGTTGGGAATGGGTCCTTTTCAGAATGGCAAGCAGTGACTAGTGGGGTGCCGCAGGGCTCGGTGCTGGGACCCCAGCTATTTACAATATACATCAGTGATTTAGATGAAGGAATTGAGTGTAATATCTCCAAGTTTGCAGGTGACACTAAGCTCTGGGTGGTGGTGTGAGCTGTGAGGAGGATGCTAAGAGGCTGCAGGGTGACTTGGACAGGTTAGGTGAGTGGGCAAATGCATGGCAGATGCAGTATAATGTGGATAAATGTGAGGTTATCCACTTTGATGGCAGAATATTATCTGAATGGTGGCAGATTAGGAAAAGGGGGGAGGTGCAACGAGACCTAGGTGTCATGGTACATCAGTCATTGAAAGCTGGCATGCAGGTACAGCAGGCAGTGAAGAAGGCAAATGGTATGTTAGCCTTCATAGCTTGGGGATTTGAGTATAGGAGCATAGAGGTCTTACTGCAGTTGTACAGGGCCTTGGTGAGGCCTCATGGAATATTGTGTTCAGTTTTGGTCTACTATTCTGAGGGAGGACGTTCTTGTTATTGAGGGAGTGCAGCGAAGGTTTACCAGATTGATTCCCGGAATGGCAGGACTGACATATGAGGAGAGACTGGATCGACTGGGCCTATATTCACTGGAGTTTAGAAGAATGAGAGGGGATCTCATAGAAACATATAAAATTCTGACGGGGACAGGTTTGATGCAGGAAGAATGTTCCCAATGTTGGGGAAGTCCAGAACCAGGGGACACAGTTTAAGGATAAGGGGTAAGCCAGTTTGGACTGAGATGAGGAGAAACTTCTTCACTTAGAGAGTTGTTAACCTGTGGAATTCCCTACCACACAGAGTTGTTGGTGCCAGTTCATTGCATACATTCAAGAGGGAGTTATATATGGTCCTTACGGCTAAAGGGATCAAGGGGTATGGAGAGAAAGCAAGAAAGGGATACTGAGGTGAATGATCAGCCATGATCTTATTGAATGGTGGCGCAGGCTCGAAGGGCCGAATGGCCTACTCCTGCGCCTAATTTCAATGTTTCTATGTAATGTAGGACACATGCAGCCAATATTGCGCTCAACAAGGTCCCACAAAGAGTAATATGATGATGACGAGATAATCTGTTTTTAGTAATGATTGAATGATAAATATTGGCCAGGGCAGTGGGCATAACTCCCCTGCTCTTTGAAATTGTGCCATGGGATCTTTTACAACTACTTGAGAGAGCAGACAGGGTCTCTGTTTAATGTCTCATCTGAAAATGCAGCACTCCCTCAGTACTGCACTTGAGTTTATTCAGTCTAGTTTATTTTTTTGTACTCCAATCTCTGTAGTGGGTCCTTCTGCCTCAGGCGAGAGTGCTACCAACTGAGGCATGGCTGACACAGTAAAGAGAAGGTCATTATACAGATTTGTAATGAGACAGAAGATACATTTGGATCATAAACTCAAATGTAAGCTAATCTTCCAAAGTCAATGGACAAAAAAAGAAAGACTAGAGATATTGGAACATTGAAACAAAAACCAAAAATGCTGGTAAAACTCAGTAGGTCAGGCAGCATCCAAGGAGAGAACTGATTTAGAAGTGGACCCATCATCAGAACTGGAGATTATTACAGACAAACAGCACTGGCCTGCTGAATGTTTCCAGCATTTTCTGTTTTTGTTCCAAGTCCATGTCATTTATATTCAAACGCTGAAGTGCTTTGGAAAGATGTGGTCTTGTTTTTGAGGTCTATGAATCCTGTTCTAATGTTTTACATTTAGAAGAAGATAAAATTGTTCCTCCAATAGTTATGAAATGGGCTATAAAGTTGTAAAGAAAGTCATTGTTAAATTACTAATGAACTGAACTGAACTTTTGGGTCCTTAAGGTGTAACTAATGTTTCTGTGGTTCTTTGAGCTGATGGGGGCGGGGGGGCGGGCGGAGGGGGGGGGGGGGTGGCGGGGGGGGAAGAAAGGGCTGTGCACATAATGTAACTAGTTTGATGTGACACAGAATCAGTTATTCTCAATTGATCCAAGTAAGGCTGTTGAATAAATAATTTCTAACACCCTCTTAACGATTCAAGTTTTTATTTTGTTAGCATTAAGAGAGTGGTTCCTTACCTGTGTTGCTAAATGCCCTTTTAAATGTGATTCTCTGTTCTTTACAGACTGCTAAACAGTCAAATGCTTGTTTGAAAAAGTTGACTGATGCCATTGTGCTGTTCCCCAATGGTTTTTCTGATATACTGTAAAAACTGGATAGATCGGATTGATCAGTCACAACACTAGCCCCACCCATCAAAAACTCACATACTTTCACTCACAGATGCCCTCACACTCAGCCCATTCCTCACTCTTTCTCTGGGCTCTCTCTCAGCATCCTCACTCTCAGCCCATCCACACATTTTCAACAAAGCATCAGAACTTTCAATTTCCATCAAGTTGAGGGATTTTAACAGGACAAGTTATTTTTCAATTGTATTACATCCCTCCATTTAGAGTAACACAACTCTAGGCCCTAAGTTCTGGAATTCCTTGCCTATACCCCTCTTCCTTCAAGACACTCCTTAAAACATACCTCTTTGACCAAGCTTTTGGTCACCTGCCCTAATTTCTCATACAGCTCGGTGGCAAATTTTTAATCTCATAATACTCCTGTGATGTTTCACTACGTTAAAGGCGCTATATAAATACAAGTTGTTGGGACCCCTAAAAGTATTCGTACTGTCTTGTCGATGCCTGTCATGCTTCGTTAGAAAATAACTTCTCTATAATACAATGTTATAATTGCAACTGTTAAACTGGTCTTCTAATTCAAACTATTATCGTTTTTTACTGTTTTAGGAGTATGCCACACGCCAGATTACTGAGCCTGAAATTCGTGAGGGAATGGAGCATGTTCTTCAGCCAACTGATCATGAATCTATCTGTAACTGCAAGAGCGTGGCCAATATAAAGGAGGAACTTTAACTGTAATCAATATCATTGCTTCTGTTAATTTTATCTGCATTACTTGAAAAATCCCTCTTTCTTTCTTGGACTGTTTCTGGAAAGGGCCTGGAGTAATGTACATTTAAATGTGAACTAAAATGTTCATTATTTACCACACTTTTATCTCTTAAACCCAATGCTGCTTTTGTGTATAATATGTTTATTCTGCCCTTGTGGCTTCAAATTGACTAAATGAAATGTGAAATTAGAAGTTGTACTTGGAGCAGAAGTTGAACTTGTAGCAGGTGAAACGGTTGAAGTTTGTATCTTAGAATTCGTTACTTGAAAATAGTTCATGCTGTAATTTGCAATTCAAAACACACCAAATGCTCTTCATCTGTTTTTGTCAGTAAGCACACTGCAGTGTTGCATGTATTCTGTCAGGGACTGTCTGACTTGATCCTAGAATCAGAATTTTTTTTATAGTTGGGAAGTTTTCAAAACCAATTTACTTCAACACAGGCTCTCTGCATATATAGATATACTGGATTTTTTAAGACTTGTTTTGTAAAATACAATTCTAATATACGTTCATCAGATATGATTTGTGTATTAAATAGTCATACCAGTTGTGCTGAAACTTGCAAGAAATGCCGAACGGCATGTTTGTAAAGAGATTCGTAGTGTAAAAAGCTGCTTTGGTGTATATAGCATGAGTTATGATCCAAAAGTTGCAGGTTCCAGTATTGGTGATATTTTCATCTCCATTGCAGTGTGGTTCATTTGTTTTTCAAGTGGAGATTCAACAATAAACTGTTCACCTTTTAGGGGAGGAAATAATTATTACAAATGATTTGTAATTCAGTTCAGACCATGTACTATAAATTGGTGATCACATTAACTGCAGAAAATCTGATTTGATTAAATGATTCATGACATCTGGTTCTGTCTTTAAATAAGAGCTGTTGCTGGGATTAGTCTTGGGTCTGGAATCATTCAGAGACTCTCAAATTTGAACACTCGGCTACATCTAACAAGTTCTATTCACCACTTCGAGTCCGAACTAGCCACTGTCCGATCTCCTCATGTACCAAAAATGCAGATATAAATTATACATTGCTTGGATCCTTTATGGGCACACAGTCTGATTTATTCATGTACATTAAGTAAAAATCAGTATAATTATAGCTGGCCAAGAGCAAGCAGCAAAATGGGGCAGCTCCACAATCATCAAGTCCTGAATTAAGATATCGAGTCTTAGTACATAGTTCAAAGTACTGTCCCTCAGTGCAGAAATTCCGCATTCATTCATGGGAAAGTAGAATACCTAACTCCTTGAAGCTGAACTGCATGCTTGTGCAGTGCTTGAGACTGCACAGTCCCAGGCGTAGCTCAATGCAGTTCCCTTCTTTCTGTCTACTTGCATTAGTAAGGACAAAACATTGATGAGTATTGGAAGCTATAATCTACAATTGGTCTGTATTGTTGACTATAAATGTAGAAAATCAAATATGAGCTTTGCAAAACATGTACATTGCTGTAGAAAATCTTTGCGTTATAACAGTTAACGCATTTAGCAATAAAGTTAGAAGTCTTTTAAGAGTATTTTGATTTATTCCACCAGTGTCAGTATGAATTTGCTGCCTTCAGAAACATATACTTATTTCCCTGCAAATTAGTATTTATTTATAAAAAAATATGCACTGCTTTTTGTAGTTGTGGTTTGTGCAGTAATGTTTTATTAATGATGCTTGTAGCGTCTCTTAAGCTATAAATAAATTTGTATTTTCATTAAGTGCGAGATTTATCTTTTGTTCTTGAGGCTATATTTTTCTCCCCATCCCAACTAGTGTACAAAATCTGCAAATACCATGGGCAGGCAAACAGGGACACTGCAGTCAGCACTGCTTTAATGCAACTTGCATTTATATAGTACCTTTTAACATAACTAAAAATACTATGGGCTAGAATTTCCCGATTGCCGGCCAAAAAACTGTTAAGACTGGGAAGAAACTTCTCAAAAAAAAATCCGCCCAGTGAAAAATATGGGTCTTGAGCAATCTGGGCGGAAAAGTGTAATTCCGCCTAGATTGGCCGGTGCCTAAAGAAAATGGGCGAAATTTTTTTTTTAAGTCTATAAAAAAATTTACACCGAGGCTGCAGGTTGGGCCCAACGCCGAAAAAATAAAAATCCCAAAAACATTCCCAAGATATTTTTAAATTAAATCACCCCAACAGATTTTGACAAATAGTAAAAAATCAATCACTTACCTTTTTCTTGCAGACCTACTTAACCTATCGCCCAGCTCCATTGATCCTCGTGGGCATTTTATTTAAAAAATTAATACTTGCCTACGGGTCCCCGCTCAGCCAAAGATTGCGCCAGGGCGATCTGTGGATGTTACACGCCGGCGGTCCTCTCAGCAGCCGTACTTCGAAACTGCCGGCGTGCCTCAGGTAGGGAATTTTTCGCCGACCCGGTTCTTGCCCAAAACGGCCAATACTACTGAGAAACCAGGCAGTGATGGAGTGCAAATTCTAGCCCCCAGGCACTTCACACAAGGAAATGGGCAGGCAACAGACACAGAGCAGGAATTAAGAGTTGGAATAAGAGACTGAAGGCATGATCAAAGATAGGTGTTTTGAGGAGAGATTTTGCTAGAGAATTCCAGAGTGCAAGATTATGGTATCCAAAGCCAGGCAGTGGTATGGATTGGGTTCAAAGAGCAGTGCGTGTGATGAGTGACAAATGGGATTACTTTGGTCTATCTAATGTAAAAGCTGGAGAAAGTTATTTTTTACTCATGACTAAATGTCTCCGCAAGACTGCACTGTAACGGTAATGGAGTTGAGAGTAATGGCAGACAGGTAAAGCTGCGTATCATCAGTGTACATATCAAAGCTACCACTATGTTCATAAATAAAGTTACTAAGGGGCAGCACACAGATGAGAAGGAGTGGCTCATGGATGGAGACTTGGTGCATGTTGGTACAAGATCACCTAGAGGAGAAGCCATAGATGATTTCTGGTTATGCTGGGTCATGTAGAAGTAAAACCCATGATAGGATAGACCATAGAGGATAACTTGTGAAAGAGCCAACATATTGAAAGACTTGGAGAGTTAACAACATAACGTCATTAACAGTGACTTGACCAGTTGAGCAGTTTCGGTGATATAATCGGCAGAAATCCAGCATAAAAAGATTGAACAGGGCATGTTTCAAGAAGTGAAAGAGGTGATTGAAAGGTATAGGGCTAGAATTTCTGAACAACCTGCCAGCGCCCAATTGCTACCCAAAAGACTGCTAAGATTCCCAAGATTATCGCGTGAAAACTTCCCCCAAAAAAGAGAAAAATCCACCCAGCGGAAAAAAAATGGGTGTTGCACCCCGATTCTCAGTGAAAAGGGTGAATTTTGGGTCGATTGGGTGGTTGTTAAAGAAAATGGGCGATAATTAATATATTTACCCCGAGGCTGCAAGTTGGGTCTAGGAGGAGAAAAACACTAAAAATATTTTTTCAAAAACCATAACATAAATCATAAAATCATTCTCCGGACCCTTTTAACTTAAATCACCACAACAGAATTTTAAAATAATTAAGTAAAAAAAACAATTGCCATTTTCTTGCAGGGCTATTCACCTACCGCCCAGCTCCACTGATTCTCGTGCGTGTTTTTTTTTATACTTACCTACGGGTCACCGCTGAGCCAAATATCATGTCATGGCGATCTGTGGACGGTGCAGGCCATCCCGGGAATCAGTCTGGTGAACCTTCGCTGCACTCCCTCAATAGCAAGAATTTTAAAAAACCATAGTCGACAGGATTCAAACCTGCGTGGGGAAACCCCAATGGATTTCTAGTCCATCGCCTTAACCACTCGGCCACGACTACTACTACTTGCAGGAAGTAAATGCTATATGAACATTACAAGTATTCTATAAGATGATCTTGTAGGAATTTCAAACACTGCAGGAATTGTATGGTTAGTATTAAAAGCTTTTAGTATGAACCTAGTGTGGCAGGCACAACGGCCTGAATAGCTGCCTTTTGTAATCTAATTTCTACGATGGCAATTTAAAAAAAAACTTAATCGTGGGATATTGGCACTGTTTGCGAGTTTGGCATTTATGGCCCATCTGTAGATGGCCCGAGAAGGTGGTGTGGGCTGTCGCCTTGAACTATTGCAGTCAGTGTGGTGAAGTTACTCCTACAATGTTGTTAGTCTTTGAAGCAGTTTGATGCAAATGTATGGCTTGCTAGGTTATTTCATAGGGCAGTTAAGGGTCAGCCATGCTGGTGTGGGACTGGAGTCACATATAGGCCAGGCCAGGTAAGGACGGCATGTTGCCTTCCCTAAAGAACATTAATAAATCAGTTTGTTTTTTAAAAACAATCTGACAGTTTCATGATTTTACTAATACCAGCTGCTCATTTCCATATATTTTAAACTGAGGTCAAATTCTCAAACTGCCATGATGGGATTTGAACTCGCATTCTCTAGATTATTAGTCCAGTAACATAACCACTTAAGTAACTGATAGTATTTATATGGATATATATTCAGCTAGATCAGAAATCAAAATATTTACTAAGATTTGAAATGAAATTCCAAGATAGCATTAACATTCGAAAGACCTTGCAATTACCACTGGTCTATACCTATCCTCACAACCCTCTGTCCTATTCATTGCCAGATCCTCACTCAGTTCTTTTTTAAAAATATGCTACAGGCAACTCTCGATTATCCAGGTCCCTCGGGGATCGGACTATTTCGGGTAAACGATTTTGCTGCTAGGGCGAGTGCACGTACTTGGCGAGAATGTTTGGGTCCCAAATTTGATCCGCGGTCTTTCACATGGAGAGAAAGGTTAAAAACACGGGCAAGGACACGGTGAACCCTATTGTGTTGGAAGCGGATATCTTTAAACTCTCTGGAGTGGGAACATTCAATAACTAATTAATTGCACCCAGGGCTGCAGTTACTTGCTCATGTCAGCGCTTTCGTGCAAACAGCGGACGGTGCAGAAAGTGGTCAGCGCAGGACTGTGTGTGGGGTGGGTTTAATGGCCGTGTGGAAGAGCGTGTTAAAGATCAGGAGCTTTGAGTTGCTTTCTGTTGCAGTTAAGATCAGCTTGTTATAGAAACATAGAAAATAGGTGCAGGAGTAGGCCATTCAGTCCTTCTAGCCTGCACCGCCATTCAATGAGTTCATGGCTGAACATGAAACTTCAGTACCCCATTCCTGCTTTCTCGCCATACCCCTTGATCCCCCGAGTAGTAAGGACTTCCTCTAACTCCCTTTTGAATATATTTAGTGAATTGGCCTCAGCTACTTTCTGTGGTAGAGAATTCCACAGGTTCACCACTCTCTGGGTGAAGAAGTTTCTCCTCATCTCGGTCCTAAATGGCTTACCCCTTATCCTTAGACTGTGTCCCCTGGTTCTGGACTTCCCCAACATTGGGAACATTCTTCCTCCATCTAACCTGTCTAAACCCGTCAGAATTTTAAACGTTTCTATGAGGTCCCCTCTCATTTTTCTGAACTCCAGTGAATACAAGCCCAGTTGATCCAGTCTTTCTTGATAGGTCAGTCCCACCATCCCGGGAATCAGTCTGGTGAATCTTCGCTGCACTCCCTCAATAGCAAGAATGTCCTTCCTCAAGTTAGGAGACCAAAACTGTACACAATACTCCAGGTGTGGCCTCACCAAGGCCCTGTACAACTGTAGCAATACCTCCCTGCCCCTGTACTCAAATCCTCTCGCTATGAAGGCCAACATGCCATTTGCTTTCTTAACCGCCTGCTGTACCTGCATGCCAACCTTCAATGACTGATGTACCATGACACCCAGGTCTCTTTGCACCTTCCCTTTTCCTAATCTGTCACCATTCAGATAATAGTCTGTCTCTCTGTTTTTACCACCAAAGTGGATAACCTCACATTTATCCACATTATACTTCATCTGCCATTCATTTGCCCACTCACCTAACCTATCCAAGTCACTCTGCAGCCTCATAGCATCCTCCTCGCAGCTCACACTGCCATGCTGAGATCTGATGCTGAGATCAGAAAAACAGCAAAATGTCCATCTCGTTGCAGCTGTACACGGGACATATGTACCGGAACTTCATCTATCCCAAGGATCCCCCCAATGATTTAACCTCCCTGTAAGTAACCAGAACCGACTGCAGTATATGTTTTGTTTCTCATCTGTTCCTGACTCGGGACGAATTGACAACCCTCATTACGTCAGCTGGTATTCATGTGTGCAACAGTTTTTAAAAGTGCCGTTGCAGTGAGTTCTCCGTTAGATCCGTGTACGGATAATCGAGAGTTGTCTGTATTTGAAATTACACTTACTGATTTTCCACATATCCACTATGTGTGGGGGGAAAATCCTTCTCGCTTAACATTTCTTGAAGCCAGTTAATTTATATTCATTTGTACTCACGGTCCAAATAAACTAACTTATGTGTAAATTATCTATTTCTCAATTTTAAAAACCTATTCATATTTCTACTCAATCTTCCTTTCTATGGTGAAAATTAAATCAGTACTATATGTCTATTTTCCTAACAGCCCAGCAACCACACTTTTAAATTTTCCTTAACTCTTTTCATCAATGAAAGTACAGACATGCCAGAAGTAGTTTACTCTTAAATCTTAAGATTTAGCTGTCAGAGCAAATTTGTGCTGTGGAAGAAGCTATAATAGAATCACAGGGGGTGAAATTGCCCTTTTTTTATAGCAAGGGGTTATCGCCCGGAGGAAGTTTGGGGGGTGGGGGGGATATTGTGTCGTTAGCGCCATGCCCCGGGCTGGCGCATACATGGCGATAAGCCCTCTCTATTCCGCGTTGACCCCTTTGTACCCCGCGGGGGAAATTGCTCCACGGGCGGCGCGGGTGACGGCAGTCGATATTAGCGCCAGCTGGCGGACATCAGCTACCGGGGCATCCTTTAAAGGGTAGGCCGTTTGCGCCGTAGGCCGCCAAATTTTTCTGTCAGCCGACTCTTCTGTCGGCCCAACAATGGCGGCCCTAACCTCGATTGGGCCACCATCCTGCAGCCGGCACTCTGTTATGGGTGCCAGGCTGTTGGCCCAGTTGAGGGTGACTTAGTCGCGGCCACCAAAGGGACTGCAGGGCACGCAGCAGCCCTCCCCTTTAAATGAAGACTAGGGGCATTCTGGCGCCTCAGCATTGCCGGTTGAGCGCTGAGCTACGGAGCACGCTTCAGATATCGCTCCGCCTCCGTTGAGGGCGGAAGGGTCAAATTCCACACCAGGGCTATAAATGTCCCAGCCCCAGAAGGTTACTGCCTCCAAACAGGGCGTGTGCAATTTCACCCCATACAGTTTTACAGCAGAGAATGAAGGCCATTCCGTCCATTGCATTTATGGCTCGCTGAAAGAGCTTCCAACTTACTGCCATTCCCTGTTGTTTTTCCAACCCTTTCATTTTTTTGTTTTCGAATATTTATCCATTTCCCCTTTTAAAGCGGTTATGAATTCTAATTCCTCTTTTTTGGTAGGGCATTCTATGTCCCTTTTGTAGTGTCACAGATTTGTGATAGTTTTCTGATTTTCATTCCAGTTTTTGGTTCAACTGTACACTCTAAACATCACTGTTTTCAGTTCAGACACAAACTCGAACAGCAACTTTTGGATATTCTCATTTAACCACCTGTAGTGGAGTATTTAAAATAAACACTCAGCACCAGTTCTGGGATCGAAGATTCAAGTAGTCTTTATTTTGCACCAATGGAGAGCTTGCCTGCTAGTTGTCTGTAGCCAGACCTTTCCAATGATACAAAGTTCCAAGCAATCTTTTATACACTTAATGATGCATGTCAGCCTCATGCACGGCCCCCCATGCAGGTTAATTGGCCCAAAGCCCGCGTGCACAACTGCTGCTTAACTAATTTCCTTTTGCGTCACACAATCATTCGCCTATATCTCATATTAAATGGAGTTTTTCCAACATGTCACTTTTGACCACTTGTCCTGTTTAACCACCCCTCCGGGCCTCCTGTGGTTCAACAGTTTGGCTATTTGTAATTGTCCTCAGGTTACACAGCTTGTAACAATTAATCATTTTGACATGTTGTTTCCCTTTAAACACCTTTAGAAAGTTGACCACTACAAAAGCCTATGTCAGCTCATTTTAGTTCCGAGATCCATTCTTAACCCCTTAATTATAAGAGCTCAAAAGCCCCACATCACCACCCATCTGTCCCTTGCCTGAAGTTGCTGAAGAATTTGCGCATAAATAACGGTGAGCATCATTAACCTCACTTATTTTGAGAGCAAAATCTGACACATTATTCATTGCTGCTTATAAACCTTGGGAATGTTTGTTTTGCAATGTCAGGTGGCAATACTATTTTAAAAACTACAGATCAAAACTAATTAGGCATGTTTTAGAGAAGACAGACAGACAGATTTATGTTGTCTAATGTCATTGGGGTTAATGTATTGACGTGGATAGAGAACTGGTTGGCAGACAGGAAGCAAAGAGTAGGAATAAACGGGTCCTTTTCAGAATGGCAGGCAGTGACTAGTGGGGTACCTCAAGGTTCAGTGCTGGGACTCCAGCTATTTACAATATACATTAATGATTTAGACAAAAGAATTGAATGTAATATCTCCAAGTTTGCAGATGACACTAAGCTGGGTGACGGTGTGAGCTGTGAGGAGGATGCTAAGAGGCTGCAGGGTGACTTGGACATGTTAGGTGAGTGGGAAAATGCATGGCAGATGCAGTATAATGTAGATAAATGTGAGGTTATCCACTTTGGCGGCAAAAACAGGAAGGCAGAATGTTGGAGCAGATTTTTGTACATAATAAAGCCTAGGGGGACACTTGACTAGTATACCAAACATTTGTTCCCTTCGAATGAATTTTGTAAGAGACAATACTGATGCATTATTGTATGCTTGCCTTTACTGGTTATAGGAAGCCTGCCACTTGTTTTTTCTGTGTTAACAGGGGAATTAGTCCTCTTGTATGTGTATACTGGCCTGACACAATGCGAGGCTGGCTTATATCAAGAGCCCAGCCTTGAACGGTAATTGTATGAAAAGCTTTGTAAACCTAGTAATGCGATGATTGGATATAAGGACTGTTGCTAAGGCACGTGATGTAAAGTGACGTAATTTGTAAGATAAAGGAACCTCGCAGGCGATTTCAAATTGAGAAGTTGGTTCAGCAGATGCGGGTCTCTAACACTTCTCCCAAAGCTTTGTCTCCGATTTAATAAACCTTTCTTTAAATAGTCTCGGAAATATTTTTCCCAACATAATGGTGTCACGACAGGATACTGTCTGATCAGACGTGATCAATTAAGACAGTATCTGGAATCTGGTGTTAGAGACTGAAAGAGGCGTACGGGCACGACGGGATAGTGTATAAGGTACGAGTAGGTAGATAGCGGGAGGAGGCTGACTAACCAGTTTGATTTTTTCCCTTTAGTAAATAAGGTCGGTGCGGTAGGGAGCTGATCACTCCAACCTAGAGCTGAAACTCCGGTGGTAAGGAAACACGCTAGCTTTGTTGCGAAGACAAAGGGTCCCCACAGAGTAGTCATGGCCGTGAATATTACAGGAATAAAGGGAAACGTCCGAGACTGGCGAACATGGAAGGTAAGGAAGGGAATGTAAAACGCGGGCCGCCCGGGTCGTTAATTAATTAATTGTAACTTGCGTAATTACGTAATGCCATAAAAAGCTGATAGTGACTATCTTAAGCGACATATGGATCCAAAAATAGAGCCGGCCAACCAATTAATAAGCTTTGTTGAATGAAGAGAGCCTTTTGTGAATGTCTGTCTTGAGTGAGAGTCCTGTGTGATTTTTTGACTGCGGAATGAATGTTTCTGAAAGTCTGTTTGGAAAATTAGTGCAGCTCTACCCATTTTTCCAAACAGAGTGAAAGTTTATTTAACCCTTTGTAGTGTTGTCCTGTATGTGGGAAGTTTTAAGACATTTTAAGTTAGGAACGCAGGTGTGGATATATTCGGATGATAAGTTACGGAGCTAGGAAATGCACAAAGGATAGGTTTGTTGAGTAAAAGATAAAAAATACATGGTCCTGATGATTGAAAAAAAAAATAATTTATTTGACACGCTCACTTACTTGTCGAAAGAAAACATGCAATGATTGATTACATTGGGTTGAAAGACATAAATTTAGTCTAGGAATGAGATAAAAAATGCCTTTTAAAACGCTCCCATTTTCCTTTGTGTAAAACCTTGACACGAAAGCTTCTAGCTCAGTAAAAAAAAAGGGTTTTAAATAAAGATTGGCATTACAAAAATTTGAAATGGGATTCAAAGATATTAAGAGAAGGCACACAGCAAAATTCTGAAATGGATTCTAAACTAAAAAAAAAAGTTATTAAATTAAATCTGGTCTCTTAAAGAAAAAAGGAGGAAATAAAACTAAAAGGTTTGGAAACAATCTAGAAATACCTTCAGGGATCAGGTCAAACTCCTGGGCGAGTGGCGAACTATCTGCGAAGGTATAAAAGGGACTTTGAAAAAAGGTTAAAACAGCAAGCTTTGGCAGTTTAGAAAAGACAGTTTAACGACCTTGCAACTGGATTTTGAGATAACGAAAAGCAGCCCTCAAAGCCTACGTGCTAGACTCTGTTCTAGTTATGGAGAAAAGAAAAAGATAAAGACGCAACTTTGAAAGTAAACAAATTGAACGATTGGAAAGAAAAAGTGTCTTCGATTATCTGATGATTTTAAATTAACAAATTTACGGAGTCACGAGCCCTCCATGTAAAATACAAAACCTAATTTGAAGAAAGGTGATCTGAAAAAAAAAAAGACGTAACACACTAATTAGATGCTGGAAAAATAAAAAGGGGTGTTTGGGATGGAAAAAGACATAACTTACTAAATACTAGTTGACATCAGCTGAGAATAGAAGCTCTTTTAGCAGCCAGTAATAAACCAAAACAGGTAGCGGTTATTAAAATTAAAGCCCACAGGAGGGAGCCGGACCGAACCAGTCCAGATTGGCTGAGTCACCAGGGAAATAAAGCTGCAGACGTAGCTGCCCAGAAGGCATTAGAACAGGAAGAGTGTGAGGAAGCCTCAGTCAGTGCCGCTGGGGCCCGAGACCAACAGATAAGTATTGAGAAACTACACCAGGACACTTCTGAGGAGGAAATAGGTATGTGGACAAAGCAGGGCGCAACGCAAGGGAAGGATAACATTTGGAGACGAAACGACAAGGTAATGGCGCCTGAATGCATACAGAATACCTTATTGGAGTTGCATCATGGCCTGTCTCATTCAGGATGAGAGGCCATGACTGGGAGTCTTGGGAGAGATTGGTGGTGGAAGGGGATGGGGAGAGATATTGCCAAACATTGCCATCGATGCGTTACGTGCGCACAATATAATCCAGGCAGGCCCATTAAAATTAAAATGGGACACCAGCCCCGTCAACGGGGGCCATGGGAACACATACAAATTGATTTCACAGGTCCTTTGCCCCCATCCCATGGAAAAAGATATTGCCTAGTGATTATAGATCAATTTACCTGGTGGGTGGAAGCTTTCCCCACACGTGATTGCACTGCCTCAACAGTGGCAAGGATATTGACCGAGCAGGTGATTCCCCGATGGGGAGTGCCTCTTCAAATAGATTCCGACCAAGGCACCCACTTCACCGGGAATATTGTAAAAACAATATGCCAGCTGATGGGCATTAAACAAAAATTCCACATCCCCTACCACAGTGGTTCTGGAATGGTAGAGCGCATGAACCGTACCCTCAAAAACGCCCTGGCAAAGGCCATGCAAACGTCAGGAAAAACGTGGACGGAAGTATTACCCATTATATTGATGAAGTTAAGAGCCACAACAAACCGGACAACCGGATTAATCCCTTTTGAACTAATGACAGGAAGGGCGATGCAATTACCAGAGAACATCATAACAGGTGGGGCCGATGAAGGCCCATTAAAAGACAAAATAAAACGGTATGTTTTGGAACTAAGTACTCAATTAAAAGGGATGCGTAAATTAGTTAGGGACAATCAGGAAGAAAGAGACGCGGAAGCAGAGCTTACAAAGCTCCCTGAAGTCCCATTGGCGGGAAGTCGCGTTATGGTAAGGGTCCTCCCGGGAAAACCGGGGTTTGCCCCAAAATGGATAGGACCATATGAGGTTATAATCAGCAGGGACACTTGTGCCTGCATCGATGTTAAAGGGAACGGGCAATGGAAGCATTGGACCCCAGCTTAAGGTTTTTGAACCAGCCGTTTAGCACACATATTAGTTGTTGTTGTTGTCCATTTACAGATTGACAGCGAGAGATTCTTCAAGCAAGCCATACGGCTATTTTGCCTTTGACTATTTGTTAAATATAGAGTAATAAGATGAAATTATATGTTGCGATTGGTGCGATTATCAAAGTTCGTGTTCGGTCCGGCCTGCTAGCTAGACCGAAGCGAGAGTTACATGTGAATAGCTTTTTGTACATGTCTTATATTTATGCGCAAATTGGGAACCTTTCTGGTTGCTGGGTATGTTCACACATCCCCATACATAGCAAAGGAGGCATCCCCTTGAGGTCAATCTCCCTTAACATTTCGGAAGTAGCGGAGTGGGTAATGCGACAAAACGGTACAGGAGAAGTAAATGCTACTTGGAATCAGAGTGGGGATAAAGAAACGTGGAGATCGGGGGGGTTACCTTTTGGATGCATTTGACGGATGGTACCAGCCGGAATATAATAGGTTAGTACGACCCCCGTTCCTGGTTTTGACCAACACCTCAGGAGTTGGAAGGCCCACCGCTGACATTTGTTTCACTAGAAACCTGACTGGTGAGGAAACAGGTTTTGTAGCAGGATATAGCAATTGTACGCAATACTTTAACCTCATCAGGTGGAACATAACAGACAGCAAAACAACAAACTAGGGGTTCTTTGAAATGAAGGGTTTGAAGAATCAGACAAGTAGCCAGGGCTGGGACCCTAAAATTAGGTGGCGACGGGGGCTGAGAGAGAGAGATTGGGATCGAATCTAACAGCATACAATGGCACTTATTTTGTGTGTGGGCACAAGGCCTGGTTGCCTCAGGACTGGAGGGGGTTCTGTTATTTGGGATATGTGGTCCCCTTCGTCAGACGGGTACGTACTTTAGCAGAAGTACAAATGCCAGATCGACTAAGACGAGATCTTACCCCGGTAGAGAGGCTATTTGGGGTCATGATGCTCCCATTCGGGATAGGACGCACCATGGATGAATTACGTAACCTAGAGAGACTACTGGAACGGATAGCTAACGACACTGCTGAAGCAATGGAGGGCATAACGGCTGAAATGGTAGCCATACGCACAATAGTACTCCAGAACCGAATGGCCCTAGATTATATACTAGCACAAAGTGAGGGCACATGCGCCTTAATTGGAGCTGAATGTTGCACTTAAATACCCGATAAGTCAGAAAACATAACCAACCTCGCTGATCACATAAGAAAGGAGGTAAAGAAGTTATCCACACCAGTAGGAGGACCTGGCTGGTTTGACTGGCTATTAGGGGAATCCTGGGGGTCCTATCTTATGCATGGAGTAATTATTCTGGTTGTAATAATAATTACTTGCTGTCTGATTATCGGGTGTTTTAATATCTGCTGTAAAGTTATGATGGCCCGACTGATGCCAGTAGCCAGTGTAATCGCCGAAGAAGAAGTACACCTGATGGAAATACCTGAAGACACATAGGATGAAGAAACAGATGACATTGACACCGACCACTATCTTTGAAGGGTAGCCTAGAACTACGGGCAAGGTGGACATACGGAACACCAGGGAAGTAACATACCCCAAAGGCCGTATATAAAACACCATGCTACCATCATTGTGGTCATCTGGATTTCATGAACATCCTCCAGGACCAAAAGGGGAACTGTTGGAGCAGATTTTTGGACATAATAAAGCCTAGGGGGACACTTGACTAGTATACCAAACATTTGTCCCCCTTGAATGAATTTTGTAAGAGACAATACTGATGCATTATTGTATGCTTGCCTTTACTGGTTATAGGAAGCCTGCCACTTGTTTTTTCTGTGATAACAGGGGAATTAGTCCTCTTGTATGTGTATACTGGCCTGTCACAATACGAGGCTGGCTTATATCAAGAGCCCAGCCTTGAACGGTAATTGTATGAAAAGCTTTGTAAACCTAGTAATGCGATGATTGGATATAAGGACTGTTGCTAAGGCACGTGATGTAAAGTGACGTAATTTGTAAGATAAAGGAACCTCGCAGACGATTTCAAATTGAGAAGTTGGTTCAGCAGACGCGGGTCTCTAACACTTCTCCCAAAGCTTTGTCTCCGATTTAATAAACCTCTCTTTAAATAGTCTCGGAAATATTTTTCCCAACACAGAATATTATCTGAATGGTGACAGATTAGGCAAAGGGGAGGTGCAACGAGACCTGGGTGTCATGGTACATCAGTCATTGAAAGTTGGCATGCAAATACAGCAGGCGGTGAAAAAGGCAAATGGCATGTTGGCCTTCATAGCTAGGGGATTTGAGTATAGGAGCAGGGAGGTCTTACTGCAGTTGTACAGGGCCTTGGTGAAGCCACACCTTGAATATTGTGTACAGTTTTAGTCTCCTAATCTGAGGAAGGACATTCTTGCTATTGAGGGAGTGCAGCGAAGGTTCACCAGACTGATTCCCGGGATGGCAGGACTGACATATGAGGAGAGACTGGATCGACTGGGCCTGTATTCACTGGAGTTTAGAAGGATGAGAGGGGATCTCATAGAAACATATAAAATTCTGACGTGACTGGACAGGTTAGATGCAGGAAGAAATTTCCCGATGTTGGGGAAGTCCAGAACCAGGGGTCACAGTCTAAGGATAAGGGGTAAGCCATTCAGGACCGAGATGAGGAGAAACTTCTTCACTCAGAGAATTGTGAACCTGTGGAATTCTCTACCACTGAAAGTTGTTGAGGCCAGTTCGTTAGATATATTCAAAAGGGAGTTAGATGTGGCCCTTATGGCTTAACACTCATCAAGGACACCAAGGCTGTCAAGGCCCGCTGGAAGGAGCACTTTGAAGATCTCCTCAATCGAGACTCTGCCTTTGACTCAGTGTTCTCAACTCCATCCCGCAGCATGCAACCCGCCATCGCCTCAGTGAAACCCCAACGCTGCACGAGGTAGGAAAAGCCATAAAACAGCTCAAGAACAACAAGGCTACGGGAGCGGATGGAATCCCTGCTGAGGCGCTAAAATATGCTGCCGCGGATACATGACCGCATCTCTCTCATGTGGAGGGAGGAGAGCATGCCGGGAGACCTCAGAGATGCAGTGATCGTGTCCATTTTTAAAAAGGGAAACAAATCCAACTGCGGCAACGACAAGGGAATCTCCCTGCTATCAACCACTGGGAAGGCTGTCGCTAGAGTTCTCCTCAACCGTCTTCTCCCTGTGGCCGAGGAGCTCCTCCCGGAGTCACAGTGCGGATTTCATCCCCTACGGGGAACAACGGACATGATCTTTGCAGCACGACAGCTGCAGGAAAAATGTAGAGAGCAGTGCCAGCCCTTATACATGGCCTTTTTCGATCTTACAAAGGCCTTTGACACTGTCGACCGTGAGGGCTTATGCAGCGTCCTCCTCCGTTTCGGATGCTCCCGAAAGTTTGTCAACATCCTTCGCCTGCTCCATGACGACATGCAGGCCGTGATCCTGACCAACAGATCCATTACAGACCCACTTCACGTCCGGACCGGGGTCAAACAGGGTTGCGTCATCGCTCCAACCCTCTTCTCAATCTCCCTCGTCACCATGCTCCACCTCACTGTCGACAAGCTCCCTGCTGGAGTGGAACTAAACTATAGGACCAGTGGGAAGCTGTTTAACCTATGCCGCCTCCAGGCCAAGTCTAAGATCACCCAAACCTCTGTCATTGAACTGCAATATGCGGACGACGCCTACATCTGCGCACATTCTGAGGCTGAACTCCAGGATATAGTCGATGTATTCACTGAGGCATATGAAAGCATAGGCCTCACGCTTAACATCCATAAGACAAAGGTCCTCCACCAGCCTGTCCTCGTCACACAGCACTGCCCCCCAGTCATCAAGATTCACGGCGCGGCTCTTGACAACGTGGCTCACTTCCCATACCTCGTGAACCTCTTGTCAACAAAGATAGACATTGATGCGATGATTCAACACCGCCTCCAGTGCGCCAGTGCAGCCTTCGGCCGCCTGAGGAAAAGAGTGTTCGAAGACCAAGCCCTCAAATCTGCCATCAAGCTCATGGTCTACAGGGCTGTAGTAATACCCGCCCTCCTGTATGGCTCAGAGACATGGACCATGTACAGAAGACACCTCAAGTCGCTGGAGATTTATCACCAACGATGACTCCGCAAGATCCTACAAATCCCCTGGGAGGACAGACGCATCAACATCAGTATTCTCACCCAGGCTAGCATTGAAGCACGAACCACTCTTGATCAGCTTCGCTGGGCAGGCCACTTAGTCCGCATGCCAGACACGAGACTCCCTAAGCAATTGCTCTACGCGGAGTTCCTTCATGGCAAACAAGCCAAAGGTGGGCAGCGGAAACGTTACAAGGACACCCCCAAAGCCTCCCTGGTGAAGTGCGACATCACCACTGACACCTGGGAGACCCTGTCCGAAGACCGCCCTAGGTGGAGAAAGTACATCCGGGAGGGCGTTGTGCTCCTTGAATCTCAACGCTGCGAGCGTGAACAGGTCAAGCGCAGGCAGCGGAAGGAAGGAGCGTGCGGTAAATCAGTGCCACCCCTCCCCTTACGAATATCTGTCCCACCTGTGACAGGGTCTGTGGCTCTCGTGTTGGACTGTTCAGCCACCAAAGAACTCACTTTATAGTGGAAGCAAGTCTTAATCAATTTCGAGGGACTGCCTATGATGATTACGGTTAAAGGGATCAAGGGGTTATGGAGAGAAAGCAGGAATGGGGTACTAAAGTTGCATGATCAGCCATGATCATATTGAATGGTGGTGCAGGCTCGAAGAGCCGAATGGCCTACTCCTGCACCTAGTTTGTATGTTTCTATGTTTCCCAGTGAGATAACAAGCTAAGTATAGAGTTGCTAAATTGCTCAAATTAATAAAATCACGATGTGGTAAACTCTTACTTTCTCCTAATCCCATAAAAAGCTGATGCAGCTAAAATCATTACATTTCTTTATCAGACCTGTCAAGTGTCCCTCCTTCGGAACATGAGCAGACCGTTCAGACCACTGAACCTGCTTGAGCAACATGATTGCCACAGCAGGACCTGAGCTCGCGCGCTACGACGCTCCAAGACAAGGTTCTAGCAGTGATATCATTTCCGTTGTAACCATAGCGACGGGACGCTCGAGAAGAAAGAAAAAGTAGCCCCACAGTCGCTTCGAACAGCTGATTATCCACAGTGGTGAGAATTACTTTGGGACACTCTTTCCCGTGTTCAGAGCTGGGAAAGTGCTAAAGTCCTTCACGTCCATTTAACACAGGTACTGCATTGAATATGCCTTAATTATAGATTGCATTCTTAAAAGGGTGTACCATTATTTGCTGTCGACTTGTTTTTGTTGTAGTACCCGATGTCCATTCACTTTTGTTTCCTTGTACTTGCTGCTGATTGCAGTTATACTTGTTCTGCATTTTTTGGACTTACTTTGGGACCTTTGTTTTTCATCTGTGGCTTGTTGCTGTGACAATTTAAGTTGCCATGACCACAATTATAAATATGGACACCAGGTAAACCTCTGTACCTGAAATGTAAACAGAAAATGCTGGAAATACTCAGCAGGTCAGGTAGCATCTGTGGAGAGAGAAACAGAGTTAACTTTTCAGGTTGATAATCTTTTGTCAGAACATGGTATCTGTAAACCTCTGCATCTTTTTTTTTAGAGGAGGGTCTTACAAGGCTGAGCGAGGTGTGCTTACATCTGAGATGGTATTGCCCACCTGCCCTGACACAACCACCAGTATATACAGACCAAGTCTGAGGAATATCAATAGAATATAACTCAGGCAGGTTCTGTATCAGGTAACTGATCCGCTCCACCAAATTACCATCTATGCGTGGAAGTTGAAAATTGATCCTATCGTCTCTTTGAATCAGGCCATTACAACTACAACTTGCATAGTGTCAGCTGTGGCTCTGTGGTCACACTCTCGCCTCTGAATCAGTAGGTTGTGGGTTCATGTGCCGCTCCAGTGGCTTGAACACAAAATATAGGTTGACACTCAGTATTGAGTGAGTCTACATTGTTGGAGGTGCCGTTTCTCAGATGAGAAGTTAAATCGAGGCCCATGTTGTCTTCTTGGGTGGACATTAAAGATCCCATGGTAATGTTTTGAAGAGTAGGTGAATTCTCACATGCCCAATATTTACTTCTCAACCAACATCACTAAAACAGATTATCTGTTCATTGTCATGAACAGTTGTTGTAGAGATCAAATTGGCTGCTGTGTTTTCCTATATTACAACAGCAACTACACTTCAAAAGTACATTGGCATTAAACTATTTTGGGATGTCCTGAGGTTGTGAAAAATGCTATATAAATGCAAGTCTTTTTTTCAGAAAGCTGGCACTAACACAATGGGCTGAATGACCTCCCCTGCTGAAAAATTCTATGAGTGTTTATATGTTAGTGCTGTGAACTAATGCTGTGGTATATTATAGAGGGCATAGACCATGATTGTAATATAACATTAATAATACTTTAGAATAGCTCTGCCCAATGAAAAAAACACACTTCTTTGGAAACCAATTCAGCAAATAACTTATTTTTTTTAAATCTGCTATTAATAATACATTACAAAGGACGTTGGTGGGTAGGCAAATCATAATATCATAGAAATTTACGGCACAGAAGGAGGCCATTTGCCCCATCGTGCCTGTGCCAGCTGAAAAAGAGCTATCCATTCAAATCCCAATTTCCAGCTCTTGGTCCGTAGCCGTGTAGGTTACATAAGAACATAACATAAAAATGTAACAAATAGGAGCAGGAATAGGCCATTTGGCCCCATGAGCCTGCTCCGCCATTGAATAAGATCATGGCTGAGCAGATCCTGGACTCAACTCCACTTCCCCGCCCACTCTCCATAACCCTTGACTCCCTTATCGTTCAACTATCTGTCTATCTCCACCTTAAATAGATTCAATGACTCAGCCTCCACAGCTCTCTGGGGTAGAGAATTCCAAAGATTCACGACCCTCTGAGAGAAGAAATTCCTCCTCATTTCCGTTTTAAATGGGCGACCCCTTTTTCTGAAACTATGCCCCTTAGTTCTAGATTCCCCCAGGAGGGGACACATCCTCTCTGCATCTACCCTGTCAAGCCCCTTCAGAATCTTATATGTTTCAATAAGATCACCTTCCAGTCTTCTAAACTCCAATGAGTATAGAAACATAGAAAACATAGAAACATAGAAAATAGGTGCTGGAATAGGCCATTCGGCCCTTCGAGCCTGCACCATCATTCGATAAGATCATGGCTGATCTTTCCCTCAGTACCCCTTTCCTACTTTTTCTCCATACCCCTTGATCCCTTTAGCCGTAAGGGCCATATCTAACTCCCTCTTGAATATATCCAATGAACTGGCATCAACAACTCTCTGCGGCAGGGAATTCCACAGGTTAACAACTCTCTGAGTGAAGAAGCTTCTCCTCAGTCCTAAATGGCCTACCCCTTATCCTAAGACAATGTCCCCTGGTTCTGGACGTCCCCAACATCGGGAACAATCTACCCGCATCTAACCTGTCCCGTCCCGTCAGAATCTTGTATGTTTCTATGAAATCCCCTCTCATCCTTCTAAACTCCAATGTATAAAGGCCCAGTTGATCCAGTCTCTCCTCATATGTCAGTCCAGCCATCCCAGGAATCAGTCTGGTGAACCTTCGCTGCACTCCCTCAATAGCAAGAACGTCCTTCTTCAGATTAGGAGACCAAAATTGAACACAATATTCCAGGTGAGGCCACCAAGGCCCTGTACAACTGCAGTAAGACCTCCCTGCTCCGATACTCAAATCCCCTAGCTATGAAGGCCAACATACCATTTGCCTTCTTTATCGCCTGCTGCACCTGCATGCCAACTTTCAATGACTAATGGACCATGACACCCAGGTCTCGTTGCACCTCCCCTTTTCCTAATCTGTCACCATTCAGATAATATTCTGCCTTCGTGTTTTTGCCCCCAAAGTAGATAACCTCACATTTATCCACATTATACTGCTACTGCCATGCATTTGCCCAGTCCCCCTGCAGCCTCTTAGCGTCCCCCTCACAGCTCACACCGCCACCCAGTTTAGTGTCATCTGCAAACTTGGAGATATTACACTCAATTCCTTCATCCAAATCATTGATGTATATTGTAAAGAGCTGGGGTCCCAGCACTGAGCCCTACGGCACTCCACGAGTCACTGCCTGGCATTCTGAAAAGGACCCGTTTATCCCGACTCTCTGCTTCCTGTCTGCCAACCACGTCAGTATATTACCCCCAATACCATGTGCTTTGATTTTGCACACCAATCTCTTGTGTGGGACATTGTCAGAAGCCTTTTGAAAGTCCAAATACACCACATCCACTGGTTCTCCCTTGTCCACTTTACTAATTACATCCTCAAAAAATTCCAGAAGATTTGTCAAGCATGATTTTCCCTTCATAAATCCATGCTGACTTGGACCGATCCTGTCAATGCTTTCCAAATGCGCTGCTATTTCATCCTTAATAATTGATTCCAACATTTTCCCCACCACTGATGTCAGGCTAACCGGTCTATAATTACCCGCTTTATCTCGCCCTCCCTTTTTAAAAAGTGGTGTTACATTAGATACCTTCCAGTACATAGGAACTGATCCCGAGTTGATAGATTATTGGAAAATGATCACCAATGCATATTTCTATGGCCACTTCCTTAAGTACTCTGGGATGCAGACTATCAGGCCTTGGGGATTTATTGGCCTTCAATCCCATCAATTTCCCCAACACAATTTCCCACCTAATAAGGATATCCTTCAGCTCCTCCTTCTCACTAGACCCTCAGTCCCCCAGTACTTTCGGAAGGTTATTTGTGTCTTCCTTCATGAAGACAGAACCAAAGTATTTGTTCAATTGGTCTGCCATTTCTTTATTCCCCATTATAAATTCATCTGAATCCAACTGCAAGGATCTACATTTGTCTTCACTAAATTTTTTCTCCTCACATATCTATAGAAGCATTTGCAGTCAGTTTTTATGTTCCCAGCAAGCTTCTTCTCACACTCTATTTTCCCCCTCTTAATTAAACCCTTTGTCCTCCTCTGCTGAATTCTAAAGTTCTCCCAGTCCTCAGGTTTGCTGCTTTTTCTGGCCAATGTATATGCCTCGTCCTTGGATTTAACACTATCCTTAATTTCCCTTGTTAGCCATGGTTGCTTTAAATATTTGCCATTGCCTATCCACTGTCAACCCTTTAAGTATCATTTGCCAGTCTACTCTAGCCAATTGACGCCTCAAACCATCGAAGTTACCTTTCCTTAAGTTCAGGACCTTAGTCTCTGAATTAACTGTGTCACTCTCCATCCTAATAAAGAATACTACCATGTTATGGTCACTCTTCCCCAAGGGGTCTCACACGACAAGATTGCTAATTAGTCCTTTCTCATTACACATCACCCAGTCTAGGATGGCCAGCTTCCTGGTTGATTCCTCGACATATTGGTTTAGAAAACCATCCCTAGTACACTCCAGTAATTCCTCCTCCACCGCATTGCTGCCAGTTTGGTTAGCCCAATCAATATGAAGATTAAAGTCACCCATGATAACTGCTGTATCTTTATTGCATGCATCCCTTATTTCTTGTTTGATGCTGTCCCCAACCTTACTACTACTGTTTGGTGGTCTGTACACAACTACCACTAGTGTTTTCTGCCCCTTGGTATTCCGCAGCTCCACCCATACTGATTCCACATCATCCAAGCTAATGTCCTTTCTTACTATTGCATTAATTTCCTCTTTAACCAGCAATGCAACCCCACCTTCTTTTCCTTTCTGTCTATCCTTCCTAAATGTTGAATATCCCTGGATGTTGAGTTCCCAGCCTTGGTCACCCTGGAGCCATGTCTCCGTGATGCCAATTACATCATACCCGTTAACTGCTATCTGCACAGTTAATTCATCCACCTTATTCCGAATACTCCTCGCATTGAGGCACAGAGCCTTCAGGCTTGTCTTTCGAACACATTTTGCCCCTTTAGAATTTTGCTGTAATGTGGCCCTTTTTGCTTTTTGCCTTAGGTTTCTCTGCCCTCCACTTTTACTTTTCTTCTTTCTATCTTTTGCTTCTGCCCCCATTCTATTTCCCTCTGTCTCCCTGCATAGGTTCCCATTCCCCCTGCCGTATTAGTTTAACCCCTCCCCAACAGCACTAGCAAACACTCCCCCTAGGACATTGGTTCTGGTCCTGCCCAGGTGCAGACCATCCAGTTTGTACTGGTCCCACCTCCCCCAGAACCGGTTCCAATGTCCCAGGAATTTGAATCCCTCCCTTCTGCACCACTCCTCAAGCCATGTATTCATCTGAGCTATCCTGCGATTCCTACTCTGACTAGCACGTGGCACTGGTAGCAATCCCGAGATTACTAATTTTGAGGTCCTACTTTTTAATTTAGCTCCTAGCTCCCTAAATTCGTCTTGTAGGACCTCATCCTTTTTTTACCTATATCGTTGGTACCTATATGCACCACGACAATTGGCTGTTCACCCTCCCTTTTCAGAATGTCCTGCACCCACTCCGAGACATCCTTGACCCTTGCACCAGGGAGGCAAATACCATCCTGGAGTCTCGGTTGCGGCCACAGAAACGCCTATCTATTCCCCTTACAATTGAATCCCCTATCACTATAGCTCTCCCACTCTTTTTCCTGTCCTCCTGTGCAGCAGAGCCACCCACGGTGCCATGAACTTGGCTGCTACTGCCCTCCCCTGGTGAGATATCCCCCTCAATAGTACCCAAAGCGGTGTATCTGTTTTGCAGGAGGATGACCGCAGGGGACCCCTGCACTACCTTCCTTGCACTGCTCTTCCTGTTGGTCATCCATTCCCTATCTGCCTGAGTAACCTTTTCCTGCGGTAAGACCAATTCACTAAACGTGCTATTCACGTCATTCTCAGCATCGTGCATGCTCCAAAGTGAATCCACCCGCAGCTCCAGTGCCGCAATGCGGTCAGTCAGGAGCTGCAGGCGAATGCACTTCCCGCACACATAGTCGTCAGGGACACCAGAAGCGGCCCTGACTTCCCATATAGTACAGGAGGAGCATAACACGTGTCCGAGCTGTTCAGCCATGATTTAACCCCTAGATAAACTTAATTTGGCAACAACAATGCTAAAGGTTACTTACTGATATAGAAAAGAAAAAGAAAAACTACTCACCAATCACCAGCCAATCACTTACCCCCTTGGCTGTGTCGTCACCTTTTGATTTCTTTCTACTTCTTTTTTGCCTCCCTGCAGCCTGCTAGGCCCAACCTGCTCAATCTCCCTTCATATGACAACCCCCTCGTCTCAGGAATCAACCTCGTGAACCTTCTCTGAACTGCTTCCAGTGCAAGTACAGGTTGGACCCCTCTTATCCGAGAATCCCTTATCCGGCACCACCCCTCATCCAGAATAATTCTGGTGGCCGGAGGCGCATGCGCAGAATGCAACCGACCTCCACCCCGACTTTGGGGCCTGCTGACACTCAGCCCCCTGGGGCCTGCTGACACTCGGCCCACCGAAACTCAGCCCGCTGGGGCCCGCCGACACTCGCCCGCTGGGGGCCGCGCTGACACTCACTGGGACCGCGCCGACACTTGGCCCGCTGGGGCCGCACTGACACCCGCTGGATACCGCGCCAACACCCGCTGGGGCTGCGCAGACACTCGTCCTGCTGGGGCTTCCGCTGACACTTGGCCCGCTGGGGCCCACCGACACTCGCTGGGGCTGCGCAGACACTCGGCCCGCAGGGGCCCGCCGACACTCGGCCCACTGGGCACTGCGCCAACACCCGCTGGGGCTGCGCCGACACTCGACTCGCAGGGGCTCGCCGACACTCAGCCCGCTGGTGCCCGCCGACACCCACTGGGGGCTGCGCCGACACTCGACTCTCCGAGGCCCTGCCGACACTTCGCAGCCCTCCGAAACTTCGGTCCCACCCGGGGCACCGACCTCCTCTCCTCCCTTCCCAACCTTGGGCCGCCTCTCCCCCTACCCCCATCCCCCCTCCCCCGTCTCCTCGTGCTGACCTCCCTTTATCCGGCAAAATTCCTAATTCGGCACAGGCCTGTTCCCGAGGGTGCCAGATAAGGGAGGTTCAACCTGTATATCCTTCCTTAAATAAGGAGACCAAAACTGTATGCAGTACTCCAGGTATGTCTTACAAACACCCTGTACAGTTATAGCAGAACTTCCCTACTTTTACAACCCTTGCACGAAAGGCCAACAGAGGGTTGTAAATCTATGGAATTCTCTGTCCCAGAGAACTGTGGAGGCCGGGTCATTAAATATATTTAAGGCGGAGAGAGACAGATTTTTGAGCGATAAAGGAATAAAAGGTTATGGGGAGTGGGCAGGGAAGTGGAGCTGAGTCCATGATGAGATCAGCCGTGATCTTATTAAATGGCGGAGCAGGCTCGAGGGGCCAAATGGCTTACTCCTGCTCCTATTTCTTATGTTCTTATTCCATTTGCCTTCCTAATTATTTGCTGTACCTGCATGCTAACTTTTTGTGTTTACATAAGAACATAAGAAATAGGAGCAGGAATAGGCCATACGGCCCCTCGAGCCTGCTCCGCCATTTAATACGATCATGGCTGATCCGATCATGGACTCGGGTCCACTTCCCTGCCCGCTGCTCATAACCCCTTATTCCCTTATCGGTTAAGAAACTGACTATCTCTGTCTTAAATTTATTTAATGTCCCAGCTTCCACAGCTCTCTGAGTCAGCGAATACCACAGATTTACAATCCTCTGAGAGAAGAAATTCCTCCTCATCTCAGTTTTAAATGGGCGGCCCCTTATTCTAATTCTAGTTCTAGTCTCCCCTATCAGTGGAAACATCCTCTCTGCATCCACCTTGTCAAGCCCCCTCATAATCTTATACATTTTGATAAGATCACCTCTCATTCTTCTGAATTCCAATGAGTGGAGGCCCAGCCTACTCAACCTTTCCTCATAAGTCAATCCCCTCATCTTGGAATTAATCTAGTGAACCTTCTCTGAACTGTCTCCAAAGCAAGTGTATCCTTTCTTAAATATGGAATCCAAAACTGTACACAGCATTCCAGGTGTGGCCTCACCAATATCTTGTATAACTGTAGCAAGACTTCCCTGCTTTTATACTCCATACCCTTTGCAATATAGACCAAGGTTACTTGCTGTACCTGTATACTAATCTTTTGTATTTCATGCACCAGGACCCCCAGGTCCAGCTGTACTGCAATCTTTCTCCATTTAAATAATAACTTGCTCTTCGATTTTTTTCTGCTAAAGTGCGTGACCTCACACTTTCCAAAGTTATACTCCATCTGCCAAATTTTTGACAACTAACTCAGCCTGTCTATGTCCTTTTGTAGGTTTTTGTGTGTCCTCCTCACACATTGCTTTTCTTCCCATCTTTGTATCGTCAGCAAACTTGGCTATGTTACACTCAGTCCCTTCATCCAAATCTTTAATATAGATTGTAAATAGTTGGGGTCCCAGCACTGATCCCTGTGGCACCCCACTATTGCTGATTTCCAACCCGAGAATGAACCATTTATCCCGACTCTCTGTTTTCTGTTAGGTAGCCAATCCTCTATCGATGCTAATATATTACCCCCAACCCCGTGAACATTTATCTTATGCGGCACCTTGTTAAATGCCTTCTGGAAGTCCAAATACACCACATCCACTGGTTCCTCTTTATCCACCCTGTTTGTTACATCCTCAAAGAATTCCAGCAAATTTGTCAAACATGACTTCCCTTTCATAAATCCATGCTGACTCTGCCTGACTGAATTATGTTTTTCCAAATGTCCTGCTACTGCTTCTTTAATAATGGACTACAACATTTTCCCAACCACAGATGTTAGGCTAACTGGTCTATAGTTTCCTACTTTTTGTCTGCCTCCTTTTTTAAATAACGGTGTTACATTTGCAGTTTTCCAATCTGCTGGGACCTCCCCAGAATCCAGGGAATTTTGATAAATTACAACCAATGCATGCACTATCCCTGTCACTACTTTTCTTAAGACCCTAGGATGCAAGCCATCAGGTCCAGGGGATTTATCTGCCTTTAGTCCCATTATCTTACTGAGTACCACTTCCTAAGTGATTGTGATTGTGTTAAGTTCCCCCCCCCCCCCCACCCCCACTGTAGTCCCTTGACTATCCACTGTTGGGATATTTGTAATGTCCTCTACTGTAAAGACTGATACATAATATTTGTTCAGAGATTCTGCCATCTCCATGTTCCCCATCACTAATTTGCTAATCTCATCCTCTAAGGTACCAACATTTAATTTAGCCATTCTTTACCTGCAGAAACTCTTGCTATCTGTTTTTATATTTCGTGCTAGTTTACTTTCATCGTCTATCTTCGCTTTCTTAATCATTTTTTTGGTCATTCTTTACTGGATTTTAAAAGCTTCCCAATCTTCTGTCCTCCCACTGGTCATGAAGGTTAAAGCCCATGGGATCCAGGGCAAAGTGGCAAGTTGGATCCAAAATTGGCTTAGAGGTAGGAAGAAAAGGGTAATGGTTGATGGATGCTTTTATGACTGGAAGGATGTTTCCAGTGCAGTTCCGCAGGGCTCAGTACTGGGTCCCTTGCTTTTTGTGATATATATCAATGATTTAAATTTGAATATAGGGAGTATGATTAAGAAGTTTGCAGACGACACTAAAATTGGCTGTGTGGTTGATAATGAAGAGGAAAGTCATGGGTTGCAGGAGGATATCAATCTACTGGTCAGGTGGGCAGAGCAGTGGCAAATGGAATTTAATTCAGAGAAGTGTGAAGTGATGCACGTTGGGAGGACTAATAAGGAAAGGGTGTACACATTAAGCGGTGGGCCACTTAATAGAGTAGATGAACAAAGGGACCTTAGAGTGCTTGTCCACAGATCCCGGATCCCTGAAAGTAAGCCAGGTGGATAAGGTGGTTAAGAAGGCATACGCAATGCTTGCCTTTATTGGCCGAGATGTAGAATATAAGAGCAGGGAGGTTATGCTTAAATTGTATAATACTTTGGATAGGCCACAGCTGGAGTACTGCGTGCAGTTCTGGTCGCCGTATTGGGGTGGAGTGTAGAATATTTCAGTGTAAGGGGTGTCGCAGTTGTGTGGGGCGGACTGGTTGGGCTGCGTGCTCTTTACCTTTCCGCCATTGTTCATAGGTTTATATGTAACCTTTAGGGCTGCTGACCGAGGGCCGTGTGGCTCTTTGTCAGCCGGTGTGCACACGATGGGCCGAAATGGCCTCCTGTGCTGTAAATTTCTATGTTTCTTCTATGTTTCTAGTTTTGGCCACTTTGTATGCCCTTGTTTTTAATTGGATACTATCCTTTATTTCTTTAGTTAGCCACGAATGGCTATCTTTTCTTTTATACCCTTTCCTCCTCAATGGAATATATTTTTCTTGAGAGTTATGAAATATCTCCTTAAATGTACGCCACTGTTCATCAACCGTCCTACACTTTAATCTATTTTCCCAGTCCACTTTAGCCACCGTTGCCTTCATACCTTTATAGTCTCCTTTATTTAAGCTTAGTACGCTGGTTTGAAATCCAACTTTCTCATTCTCCATCTGAATTTCAAATTCTACCATGCTATGGTCACTCATTCCAAAGGGATCCTTTACTAGGAGATTGTTTATTAATCCTGTCTCATTACACAAGACCAGATCTAAGATAGCCTGCCCCCTGGTTGGTTCCATTACATACTGCTCAAGGAACCCGTCCCTTATGCAATCTATGAACTCTTCCTCAAGGCTACCCAACAAATTTGATTTGTCCAATCAATATGGAGGTTAAAATCACCCATGATTATTGCTGTTCCCTTTTTACAAGCCCCTACTATTTCTTGGTTTATACTCTGACCAACAGAGTTGCTACTGTTAGGGGCCTATAGACTAAGCCCACCAGTGACTTTTCCCCTTATTATTCCTTATCTCCACCCAAACTGTTTCAACATCCTGATCATTTGAGCCAATATCGTTTCTCACTATTGCAGTGATTCCATCCTTTATCAACAGAGCTACCCCACCTCCTTTTCCTTTCTGTCTGCCCTTCCGAATTGTCAAGTACCCCTGAATGTTTAGTTCCCAGTCTTGGTCACCTTGCAACCATGTTTCTGTTATGACTACCAGATACCAGATCATACCCAGTTGTAACTATTTGTGCCGACAGCTCATCTAATTTGTTACGAATGCTGCGTGCATTCAGATAAAGAGCTTTTAAATGTGTTTCCTTACCATTTTCTCCTGCTATGGCCCCAGTTCTGATACTATATGTCTATAGATTCTTTCCCTTCCTGTCACACACTGGTTTTCGTTTCCCCCAATGCTACCCTGCTCTATTGCCTTCACCTTGTTCTTTGAGCTTTTAGGTTTCTGCTCACCTGAACCCTCCCCCCCACTAATTAGTTTAAAGCTCCCTCTGCAGCCCTAGTTATTCGGTTCGCCAGGACCCGAACCCCAGCACATTCCAAGTGGAGTCCGTCCCGACAGAACAGCTCCCTCTTACCCCAGTACTGGTGCCAGTGCCCCAGGAACCAAAATCTATTTCTCCCACACCAGTCTTTAAGCCACGAGTTTCGCTCTCTGATCTTATTTAACCAATGTAAATTTGCTCATGGCTTGGGCAGTAATCCAGAGATTATTACCTTTGTGGTTCTGCTTTTTAATTTGGCTCCTAGCTGCTCATAATCCCTTAGCAGAACCTTCTTGTCTGTCCTCTCTATGTCGTTGGTACCTACGTGGACCACGACAACTGGATCTACCCCCTCTCACTCCAAGTTCCTCTCCAGCCCTGAGGAGATGTCCTTAACCCTGGCACCGGGCAGGCAGCACAGCCTTCGCGACACACGCTCAAGGCTGCAGAGAACTGTACCTATCCCCCTAATTATACTGTCCCCTACTACTACGATGTTTCTTTTTATTCCCCCCACTTGAGTGGCCTCCCGTACTATGGTGCTGTGGTCAGTTTGTTCATCCTCCCTACAATCCCTACTCTCATCCACATAAAAAATATAATACCTCGAACTTGTTGGACAAGAGCAAGGACCGAGGCTCCTCCATCACGACCTCCAGGATCCCCATACCTTCCTGACTCACAGTCACACCCTCTTGTCCTTGACCGCTAGCCAAATCTGAGTTAGTTAACCTAAGAGGTGTGACTACCCCCTGCAATGCAGTGTCCAGGTAACTCTCCCCCTCCCTGATGTGTCGCAGTGTCTGCAGCTCGGAGTCCAGCTCATCAATGCGGAGCCAAAGTTCCTCGAGCTGCAGACACTTACCGCAGACGTGGCCACCGTAGACCTCAATGGGGTGCATCAGCTCCCACATGTTGCAGCACTGACATATGTCCTGCCATCTTAATGTATTTAAGTAATTAATTAAGTTTTATTTTTAGTCCCACCAATGCCACAGAATTCTAACCCTTAGTAAAACACACACAACTGCTATTTAGAAAACAGTTGATTAAATAATTAAGCAAGAAAAGCAAGAAAGGAGAGAGAACTCATGAACCAATCACTTCCCTGCTTTCCTGTGATGTCTAATGTAGTCGCCCAGTTCCACTTCGTCGCAGTCGCCAACCTGCTTGCACTGCTGCCTGGAGTGTCTAGCCGCCGCCGCTGCCTTTAAGCTGCCTTAACTTAACAGAGAGAAAAAAACACTCACCGATCAGCTACTTCCCTTGTGCTGACATCACTTTTAAACTTTGACATCCCTTTCGAATGTTGCCTGTTGAGCCTTGCCTTTTAAGCCTCCGTCTCCACCTTAGCTCCCGCTACTGCTCCCACACAGGTCCGCTGCCTCTGTGAAATATCACTTATCGATTTTTAATTTTTAAATTAATCTTCCACTCTTCTCCGAATTCCCACTCTTTCCAAATTCTCGAATAAACCACTCTGTTTAACTCCACTCAATTTAAGACCTCTCTATGTAGGTCACGTACAAGGACCCCCCAGATCCCTCTGTAACGCAGCATTTTGTAATCTCTCCCATTTAAATAATAATTTGCTTTTTTAATTTTTCCTACCAAAGTGGATAACCTCACATTATACTCTATTATGTATGTAAGCTTTATAATAGTGTAAGAGTTACCACCAGGGGGCGCACCTATTGGAGACCCAAGGGTCACCTACACACCCCGTGCAGGCAGGTATAAAAGGTTGTCTGCCATGCTGCTTCAGCACTCTGGAGTTTGATTAAAGAGACCAAGGTCACATCAGTTTGAACTTACAGCATACAGTCTTGTGGAGTTATTCTGAACATAACAATTGGTGACGAGTAACAAATCACGAACTTTCACGTGGTTATGGCTGCCATTGGTATTCTTGAGAGATTTGTCGAGGGTGATGATTGGGAAGCCTTCATTGAGCATCTTGACCAATACTTCGTGGCCAACGAGCTGGATACGAACATTAACGCGGTCAAGCGCAGGGCGATTCTCCTCAGCATTTTTGGGTCCACGACATATGGCCTCGTCAAAAATCTGCTAGCACCGATGAAACCAACGGACAAGACATATGCAGAGTAGTGGTTTGGGAACACCTCAAAGCCGAAGGAGAGCATCTTAATGGCCAGGTATCACTTCTATACGCGCCATCGCTCCGATGGCCAGGACGTGGCGAGCTATGTCGCCGACCTGAGACGCCTTGCTGGACCGTGCACATTTGCTAGATTTTTGGGGGAGATGTTGCGGGACTTTTTCGTGCTTGGAATCGGCCACGAGGTCATTTTTCGCAAACTGCTGTCTGCCGAATCCCTAGATCTGAGCAAGGCCATCATGATAGCCCAGGCTTTCATGTCCGCAAATGATAACACTAAGCAGTTATCTTCTCAGCATCGAAGCTCACCGGCAAGTACTGTGCATAAAATAACTCCTTCATCAGGCAGAACTGTACATGGCAGGGCCTACACGCCTGCAGAGGCCAGACCTATACTCAGAGTCCACCGTGGGGCGTGAATGCAAATCCATTGTTGGCCCTGGGGGGGTAATCATTGAGCCCATCAATGTCGATTCAAGCATGACATATGCAAAAGCTACGGAACAATGGGGCACCTCCAGCGAATGTGCAAACATGCTGCGACTCACCACATGGCAGAGTCTGCAGAAGATGACCAATCCGGTGCGGATCATGCTGAATGAGTAAGGGAGGCAACTCAACCTGAGGCTGAAGAGGAAGTGTATGGGGTACATACCTTCACTACCAAAAGCCCTCCGATAATGTTGAAAGTCAAATTAAACGGCATTCCAGTTTCCATGGAATTGGACACGGAGGCGAGTCAGTCAATTATGAGCCAGAAGGCTTTTGAGAAACTGTGGGGCAATAAGGCACAAAGGCCAAAACTAAGCCCGATTTATACAAAGCTGCGCACTTACACCAAAGAGCTCATACCAGTCATTGGCAATGCGGCAGTGAAGGAATCGTACGATGGAGCTATGCTTGATTTATCACTATGGATTGTACCAGGCAATGGCCCAATGCTGTTCGGCAGAAGCTGGCAAGGAAAGATCCGATGGAACTGGGACAACATCAAAGTACTGTCTTCGGTGGATGACACCTCGTGCGCTCAAGCGCTAAACAAATTTCCATCGCTATTTGAGCCAGGCATCGGCAACTTCACAGGCACAGATCCATCTAGTCCCTGATGCACATCCCGTTCATCACAAGGCCCGAGCGGTTCCATATATGATGCGGGAGAAAGTCAAGATCGAACTGGACAGACTTCAACGAGAGGGAAATATATCGTCAGTCGAGTTCAACGAGTGGGCCAGTCCAATTGTTCTGGTGTTGAAAAGTGATGGCACGGTCAGAACCTGCGGAGACTACAAGGTAACGATCAACCGAGTCTCGTTACAGGATCAGTACCCACTATCCAAAGCGGAGGACCTGTTCGCAATGCTAGCAGGGGGAAGTCGTTCACCAAGCTGGATCTAATCTCTGCTTACATGACACAGGAGCTGGCTGAATCTTTGAAAAGATTGACGTGCATCAACACGCACAAAGGACTGTTCATATACCACAGGTGCCCTTTTGGGATTCGCTCGGCTGCTGCCATATTCCAGAGGAACATGGAGAGTCTGCTGAAATCGGTTCCGCGCACCGTTATATTTCAAAAGACATCCTGATCACTGGTCGTGACAACACCGAACACCTGCACAACCTGGAAGAGGTTCTAAAGTGACTGGTCAGAGTGGGACTCAGGCTGAAACGCTCCAAGTGTGTTTTCCTGGCGCCAGAGGTCGAATTTTTGGGGAGAAAGATTGCGGCAGATGGCATCAGACCCACAGACTCTAAGATGGAGGCCATCAAGAATGCACCCAGACCACAGAATGTGATGGAGCTGCATTCATTCTTGGGACTCCTCAACTATTTTGGTAATTTTCTACCCGGGTTGAGCACTTTGCTGGAACCTTTGCATTTATTGCTTGTAAGAGTGACAACTGGGTTTGGGATAAATCTCAAGAGACAGCCTTCGATAAGGCCAGAATTCTGCTATGTTCTAAAAAGTTACTTGTATTGTATGACCCATGTAAACATTTAGTACTAGCTTGTGATGTATCTTCGTACGGGGGTGGCTGTGTGTTACAGCAAGCCAATGTGTCCGGCAAACTGCAACTGGTTGTGTTATTATGGATTTAACCCCTTGTAACCTGCATCACACCTGTCCACCAGAGGGCCTACCTGTTGGAATCCCAAGGGATCCCAGCATCCCTTGGGAGCACAGTATATAAGCAGGCCACCTACGAGGTATCTGCACTCTGGAGTCTTATTAAAGGAGCTAAGATCACACTTGCTCATTACACACAGTACTCGGTCTGACCATTTATTATGAGTATAACAATTGGCGACGAGGTAACGAACCGCGCGAAAATGCAAAGAACAGTTGACATCCTGGAGATGTTCTCAGAGGGGGACGATTGGGAGGCCTTCGTGGAGAGACTCGACCAATACTTTGTGGTCAATGAGCTGGAAGGGGACAAGAACGCCACCAAACGAAGGGCAATCCTCCTAACTGTCTGTGGGGCAACAACCTATGGCCTCATGAAGAATCTCCTGGCCCCAGCTAAACCAACAGAGAAATCCTACGAAGAACAGTGTAGGCTGGTCCGGGAGCACATAAATCCTAAGGAAAGTGTTTTGATGGCGAGATATCGGTTCTACACGTGTCAACGATCGGAGGGCCAGGAAGTGGCGAGCTATGTCGCCGAACTAAGGTGCCTTGCAGGACATTGTGAGTTCGAGGGATTCCTAGAACAAATGCTCAGAGAATTCTTTGTACTGGACATCAGACATAAGACAATCCTTCGCAAACTGTTGACTGTAGCAACCCCAAATCTGAGTAACGCCATAACGATAGCCCAGGCATTTATGTCCACCAGCGACAACACCAAGCAGATTTCGCAGAACAAAGAAGTTTTGGCCAGTACTGTGCATTAAGTAACGTCGGTTTTGAGCAGGAATGTACAGGGCAGAATGTACACGCCAGCTGCTGTGGCCCGACCTCAATTGACCCAGAGTCTGCCATCGTCTGTTAATGCGAGGCAGTTAACACCCTGTTGACGCTGCGGGGGGTGATCATCAGCCCCATCAATGCCGCTTTAAGCACTATGCGTGCAATGGCTGCAGAACAATGGGACACCTCCAACGAATGTGCAGGCGAACTGCAAACCCTGCAAACCCTGCAAACCACCATGTTGCAGAGGAAGATCGCTCCACAGTGGATCAGACGGAATTGGAAACTCATATGGAGGAGGCAGAGGTGTACGGGGTATGCACATTCACGGCAAAATGCCCACCAATAATGTTGAAAGTTGAACTGAACGGTAAGCCAGTCCATAATGAGTAAAACGGCCTTCGATAGGCTGTAGGGGAAGAAGGCACACAGGCCCAAGCTCAGCCCCATTCACAACAAACTAAGGACTTATACAAAGGAACTAATCCCTGTAATTGGCAGTGCTGAAGTCAAAGTCACCTATGATGGAGCAGTACACGAACTCCCACTGTGGATTGTGCCAGGGGATGGCCCCATGTTGTTTGGTAGAAGCTGGCTGGGGAAAATCCACTGGAACTGGGACAACATCCGAGCGCTCTTGTCAGTTGACAACGCCGCATGTACCTAGGTTCTAAGCAAATTCCCTTCGTTGTTTGAGCCAGGCATTGGAAGTTTCTCGGGGGCAAAAGTGCAGATCCATTTGTTTCCCGGTACGCGACCCATCCACCACAAGGCTCGGGCAGTACCGTACATAATGCGTGAAAAAGTGGAAAGCGAGCTGGACAGGCTGCAACGTGAAGGCATCATCGTGCCGATGGAATTCAATGACTGGGCCGGTCCAATTGTTCCGTACTCAAGGAGGATGGTACGGTTAGAATTTGCGGGGACTATAAAGTAATGATTAACTGTTTTTCGCTGCAGGACCAGTACCCGCTACCCAAGGCAGACGATCTATTCACGACCCTGGCTGGAGGGAAGACGTTCATCAAGGTGGACATGATCTCGGCCTACATGACGCAGGAGCTGAAGGAGTCTTCGAAAGGCCTCACCTGCATCAACACGCACAAAGGTCTCTTTATTTACAGCCGGTGCCCCTTCGGGATTCGGATGGCCGCGGCGATCTTCCAGCGGAACATGGAAAGCCTGCTAAAGTCGGTTCCTTGCACAGTGGTCTTCCAGGACAACATACTGGTTGCAGGTCGGGACACCATGGAGCACTTGAACAATCTGGAGGAGGTTCTTAGTCGATTGGATCGCGTGGGGCTCAGGTTGAAACGCTCAAAGTGTGTTTTCCTGGCACAGGACGTAGAATTCTTAGGAAGGAGAATCGCAGCAGAAGGCATCAGACCCATAGATGCCAAGACAGAGGCCATCAAGAACGCACCGCGACCACGGAACGTGACGGAGCTGCGGTCGTTCCTGGAACTCCTTAACTACTTCAGTAATTTCCTACCTGGGTTAAGCACCCTGCTCGAACCCCTGCACTCACAAGGGAGACGACTGGGTATGGGGGAATTCACAAGAGGCTGCCTTTAAGAAAGCCAGAAATTTACTGTGTTCTAACAAACTGCTTGTTTTGTATAACCCATGTAAACGACTAGTGTTAGCTTGCGATGCGTCATCATACAGAGTCGGTTAATGAATCGGAAATTATGTAACCAGTTGGGTATGCATCCAGGAGTTGTCCAAGACCGAAAGGGCCTACAGCATGATTGAAAAAGAGGCTCTGGCGTGTGTTTACGGGGTAAAATAAATGCACCAGTACTTGTTTGGCCTCAAGTTCGAGCTTGAAACTGACCACAAGCCACTCATATCGCTATTCTCGGACAGCAAAGGGATTAATACCAATGCCTCTGCCCGCATCCAAAGATGGGCACTCACGCTGTTCGCATACGACTATGTAATTCGCCACAGACCGGGCACAGAGAACTGCGCAGATGCTCTCAGTTGGCTACCATTACCCACCACCAGGGTGGAAATGGCACAGCCAGCGGACTTGCTTATGGTCATGGAGGCATTTGAGAATGAGAAATTCCCCCGTTACGGCTCGCCAGACCAGGACCTGGACCAGCCAGGATCCTTTACTGTCCCTGGTAAAAAAACTGTGTCCTCCATGGAAGCTGGTCCAGTGTCCCAGTGGAGATGCAGGAAGCGATTAAGCCATTCCACAGACGCAAAGATGAGCTGTCCCTGCAGGCAGACTGTCTCTTGTGGGGCAATCGTGTGGTCTTGCCCAAGAAAGGCAGAGACACATTTATTTGTGAACTACACAGCACCCACTCAGGCATCGTGATGATGAAAGCCATAGCCAGATCCCATGTGTGGTGGCCAGGCATCGACTCAGACTTAGAGTCATGTGTGCGCCAGTGCAACACTTGCTCTCAGTTGAGCAATGCACCCAGAGAGGCACCGCTAAGTTTATGGTCCTGGCCGTGGTCGAGGATCCATGTAGACTATGCGATCCCATTCCTAAGAAAAATGTTTTTGATTGTCATGGATGCTTAGTCAAAGTGGATTGAATGTGCAATAATGTCTCTAAGCATGTCCACAGCCAACATTGAAAGCCTACGAGCCATGTGTGCCACGCACGGCCTGCCAGATGTCCTTGACTGCGACAATGGGCCGTGTTTCACCAGTGCTGAATTCAAGGAATTCATGACCCGCAATGGGAGCAAGCACGTCACATCTGCCCCATTCAAGCCCGCATCCAATGGTCAGGCAGAACGGGCAGTTCAGACCATCAAGCAAAGCTTGAAACGTATGTTGGAAGGCTCCCTGCAGACCCGGTTGTCCCGAGTACTGCTTAACCACTGCACCAGACCCCACTCACTCACAGTGATTCCCCCAGCCGAGCTGCTCATGAAGAGGATGCTTAAAACAAGGCTCTCTCTGGTCCATCCTGATCCACATGATCACGTGGAGGACAAGCGGCATCAACAAAGTGTGCACCATAACCGTGCAAATTTGTCATGCGATATTGAGATCAATGATCCTGTGTCTGTGCTCAATTATGGACATGGTCCCAAATGGCTCACTGGCACAGTCACAGCCAAAGAGGGGAGTAGGATATATCAGGTCAAACTGACCAATGGACAAACGTACAGAAAACAATTGGACCAAATTAAACTGCGGTTCACCAACAGCTACGTGCAACCTGAAGAGGACACTACCAACTTTGACCTTCCAACACAAACAAGTGGTAACTGACATCACAGTTGACCACGAAACAGAACTCATCATCTCTAGCAGCCCAGCAAGGCTGGCTGCCCAACAGCACAATGAAGAACTGACCAACCCAACCACACCAGCATTTGTACCGAGACAATCGACAAGGGAGCGCAAAGCCCCAAATCGTCTCACCTTGTAAATAAGTGTATTGTTGACTTCACGGGGTAGTGATGTTATGTATTTAACCCCTTTTAATTTGCATCACACCTGTCCACCAGAGGGCTTACCTGTTGGGTGGCCTGCTTATACACTTATGCTGGGATCCCTTGGGAGCACAGTGTATAAGCAGGCCACTCACGAGGTACCTGCACTCTGGAGCTACAATAAAGGAGCTAAGGTTATATTTGCTCATTACACACAATTTATTATGAGTATAACAGGTTGCATATGCTTCTAGAAGTTTATGTAAGGCTGAAAGAGTCGACAGTATAGTTGAGAAAGAAGCATTAGCATGCGTATATGGGGTTAATACCTATTTGGATTCTAGTTCGAGCTCGAAACCGATCACAAACTGCTCATCTCGCTGTTTTCAGAAAGCAAAGGTATTAATACCAATGCTTCGTCCCGCATCCAAAGATGGGCACTAACATTATCTGCGTATGACTATGTAATCCGCCACAGACCAGCCACTGAGAACTGTGCTGATGCCCTCAGTCGGCTACCATTACTCACCACCGGGGTGGAAATGGCGCAACCCACAGACTTGCTTCTTGTTATGTATGCTTTTGAGAGCGAGGGGTCACCCGTCATGGCTCGCCAGATCAGGACCTGGACTAGCCAGGACCCTGTGCTATCACTAGTAAAAAGCTGCGTCCTTAATGGGAGCTGATCTGCTGTTCCAGGGGAAATGCAAAACGAAATTAAGCCGTTTTATCGATGCAAGGATGAAGTGTCCAGCCAATCAGATTGTCTCTGTCGTGTTTGTAACTACAATATAACACCACTGTATTACTGCATACACTCAACACAGATGCACACCTTGACCACAGGGAGTGAACTTGTGGGAGACACTCCTTACCTGATCACTCAGGTATATAAAGAGAGGTCCCACACAGGGTCATCACTTCTGGAGTGCTGTAATAAAGAGTTAAGGTCACTGAGTGGCCTGGTCCCTGGAATGTGCCTTGTGTGGTTTCATGCTGTAGAGTAAGGACTTTATATTGGCGACGAGAAGCGGGAATTCACGACCCACGAGAATGGCCACCGGTAGCACAGATGAACGGTACTGTGTTGGGGAAGACTGGGACGATTTTGTTGAGAGGCTTCAGCAGAGCTTTGTCACGAAAGACTGGCTGGGGGATGCAGAGACCGACAAGCGTCGGGCTCATCTTTTGACCAGCTGCGGGCCAAAGACTTATGCACTCATGAAGGACTTACTGGCATGCGAAAAGCCGCCAGACAAAACCTTTGAAGAGCTTAACAAGTTGATTGGGGAGCACCTAAAGCCAGCGAGCAGCATACACATGGCTCGCCACAGATTCTGCACCCACCGACGTCATGAAGGACAGAGCATACCGGACTTTGTAGCGGACCACAGGCACTTGGCCAGCCTCTGTAAGTTCACAGACGCCTGCAGGGGGGAGATGCTAAGGGACTTCTTTATCGAGGGTATCGGTCATGCGGGAATTTTTCGCCAGTTAATTGAGACCAAGGACTTAACCTTGGAAGCGGCAGCATTGTTGGCTCAGACTTTCATGGCGGGGGAGGAAGAGACGAAAATGATTTACGCGCGCAATTCTGCCTCCGATGCGGCGATGGATCAGGGAGTCAACATTCTCAATGCGACTCAGAGCCCCGCAGGCAGGCAGGGGCAGTCCGACATTCATCAGGCAGTAATAGACCCCAGAGTAGGACCTCAACAGAGACAATGGCAGGCTGAACGGACGTTCACGCCATCACAGTGGACAATGCGGCCCGGGATGGGACCATTGACACCCACTAATAGGGTACTTAAGAGCAGTCAGAGGGACAGTCAGCGCGGAATTCCTGGCCACAGCCCTTTTGTCCCCAACAATGAAAACTTTAACTCATGCTGAAGGTGTGGGGAAAAACACTCAGCCAGATCTTGCAGATTCCAACAGTTTGTCTGCAGAAATGCAACCTCAGTGGCCATTTAACTCGTATGTGCAGAATGCCTGCAACCAGACTGATATATGAGGCAGATGGACCAGAAGAAGGTTCTGTAAGGCAGGATGACTTTTGGGGCAAATCGATGGACGCTGAGGTTCAGCGAATTCATGCGGCGACTATTCACAGTTCATACACCAAAACGGCACCAATGATGATGAGGGATTTATTGAACGGTATCCCAGTGCGCATGGAGCTGGACACAGTGGCCAGTCACTCATGGGCGTTCAACAATTCAAGAAGCTATGGCCACTCAAAGCCAGTAGACACAAATTAGAACGTATCAAGACACAATTAAGGATTCACACCAAAGAAATCATTCCGGTGCTAGGCAGTGCAATGTTGGCTGTCACGCACGATGGCTTAGTGAACCGGCTGCCACTCTGGATTGTCCCGGGCAATGGTCCCGCACTGTTGGGGAGGAGCTGGTTAGCCGAGATGAACTGGAAATGGGGGGATGTTCACGCAATGTCCTCGGTGGAGCGAAGTTCGTGCTCACAAGTCCTACAATAGTTCGAGTCACTTTTCCAACCGGGCATCGGGACTTTCAAAGGCACTAAAGTAGTGCTACACATCACCCCGGACGCCAGGCCAGTGCACCACAAAGCCAGAGCGGTGCCGTATGTGATGCGGGAGAAAATTGAGAGTGAATTGGACCGGCTATTGCGAGAGGGCATCATCTCGCTTGTTGAATTCAGCGACTGGGCGAGCCCCATCGTCCCCGTTCTGAAAACGGATGACTCTGTCAGAATCTGTGGTGACTACAAGGCCACCATCAATCGGGTGTCCTCACAAGACCAATACCCGCTCCCAAGAGCGGAGGACCTCTTCGCCACGGTGGCAGGCGGCAAGCTGTTCACCAAGTTGGACCTCACTTCAGCCTACATGACCCAGGAACTGGCCGACGAATCTAAACTGCTGACCACCATCACCACGCAGAAGAGACTGTTTGCGTATAACAGGTGCCCATTTGGCATTCGATCAGCGGCCGCAATTTTTCAACGCAACATGGAAAGCCTGCTTAAATCCATTCCTGGAACGATCGTATTCCAGGACGACATCCTCATCACGGGTCGAGACATCGAGGAACATCTCCACAACCTGGAGGAGGTGCTGCACCGATTGGACCGGGTAGGCCTGCGACTCAAGAAGTCTAAATGCATGTTCTTAGCTCCTGAAGTTGAGTTCCTGGGCAGGAGGTTTGCTGCAGATGGGATTCGGCCCACCGAATCCAAAACAGAGGTGATTCGACGAGCACCCAGGCTCTGCAACACATCGGAGCTGCGTTCATTCCTAGGACTGTTGAACTATTTCGGGAAATTTATGCCGAACTTGAGCACGTTGTTGGAGCCGTTATACGTGCTCCTGTGTAAGGGTTGCGATTGGTTTTGGAGGGACTGTCAGGAACGGGCTTTTGATCAGGCGTGAAACCTACTGTGTTCAAACAAGCTGTTGACCCTGTACGACCCTTGCAAAAGTTTAGTTCTGACATGTGATGCATCGTCCTATGGGGTTGGATGCGTGTTGCAGCAGGGTAATGCTGAGGGTCAGCAACGGGGTTATGGGATGGTTGAGAAGGAAGCACTTGCATGTGTCTATGGTGTATAGAAAATGCATCAGTACCTCTTTGGTAGGAAGTTTGAATTAGAGACGGATCATAAGCTACTCACATCCCTGTTGTCAGACAGCAAGGCTGTCAATACCAATGCATCAGCTCGCATACAGCGATGGGCTCTCACGCTAGCGGCCTATGACTACTCCATCCGGCACCGGACCGGCACTGAAAATTGTGCTGACGCGCTCAGCAGGCTCCCACTGGCCACCACCGAGGGGGTAGCTGAGCAAAGCGCTGAGATGGTCATGGCTGTTGATGCCTTTGACAGTGCAGGCTCCCCTATCACAGCCCACCAGATCAAAATCTGGACAAACAGGGATCCCCTCCTATCCTTGATTAAGAAATATGTCCTGACTGGGGATTGGGCGCCCGCACACGGAGCATGCCCTGAGGAGGTCAGACCGTTCCACAGGTGGATGGATGAGCTCTCCATCCAAGCGACTGCCTACTATGGGGCAGCCGGGTAGTCATGCCCCAGAAGGGCAGGGAGGCGTTCATCAGGGAACTCCACAGCGAGCACCCAGGCATTGTGATGATGAAGGCCATTGCCCAGTCACATGTTTGGTAGCCCGGAATTGACTCAGACTTGGAACTCTGTGTTCGCAGGTGCACGACATGTGCCCAGCTGGGCAATGCCCCCAGGGAGGCCCCGCTCAGCCCGTGGCCCTGGCCCACCAAGCCATGGTCACGCATTCACGTTGACTACACGGGCCCGTTCATGGGGAAGATGTTCTTTATCGTTGTAGATGCGTACTGGAAATGGATCGAATGCATCATCCTGAATTCATGCACGTCATCCACCACCGTGGAAAGCCTACATGCGATCTTCACAACCCATGGTTTGCCGGACATCCTGGTTAGTGTTAATGGCCCGTGTTTCACGAGCTATGAATTCCGAGAGTTTATGTCGGACAATGACATCAACCACGTCAGGACTGCGCCGTTCAAGCCGGCCTCCAATGGCCAGGTAGAACGTGCAGTCCAAATCGTTAAGCAAGGGATGCTCAGGATTCAAGGACCCTCCCTACAATGCCGCCTATCGTGCCTCCTGCTGGCCTATAGGTCCCGCCTGCACTCACTCACAGGGGTCCCACCTGCAGAGCTACTCATGAAACGGACACTCAAAACTTGGTTGTTCCTCATCCACCCAGTCCTGACTGACATAGTTGAGAGCAAGCGTAAGGCACAAAACGAGTACCATGACCATAATTCGAGGGGGAGATGTATAGAAATAAATGATCCTGCTTTCGTCCTCAATCACGCCATGGGGCTCAAATGGCTCGAGGGCACTGTAATTGACAAAGAAGGGAATAGGGTCATTGTGGTAAAACTCAACAATGGCCAGATATGCCGTAAGCATCTGGACCAAGTAAAAAAAAGGTTCAGCAATGACACGGAGGAACCTGAAGAAGACCATGAGATGGAGCTCACACTACCGCCAGTGAACATGCAACAAAAGCAATCAGAAGAATGCACAGTCCCTGCGGTCAGCCCGGACAGGCCGGAATCACCACAGGTGACAGACACTTACATCAGTGTCCAACAACCAGAGCCCCAACTGCGGCGCTCCACAAGGGAGCGCAGACCACCTGAAAGACTAAACCTATGATCCCAATAAGACTTTGGGGAGTGGGGGGGAAGGTGATGTCATGTTTGTAACTACAATGTAACACCACTGTATACACTCAACACAGATGCACACTTTGACCACAGCGGGTGAACTTGTGGGAGACACTCCCTACCTGATCACTCAGGTATATAAAGGGAGGTCCCATGCAGGGTCATCACTTCTGGAGTGCTGTAATAAAGAGTTAAGGTCACTGAGTGGCCTTGTCCCTGGAATGTGCCTCGTGTGGTTTCATGCTGTAGAGTAAGGACTTTACAGTCTCCTATGGGGGAATCGCTTGGTTTTGCCAAAAAAAGGCAGGGAAACATTTATACGCAACCTACACAGTACCCACCCAGGCATAGTCATGATGAAGGTTATCGCCAGGTCGCACATTTGGTGGCTCAGCATTGACTCGGAATTGGAGTCATGCGTACACCAATGTAACACTTGCTCACAGTTGAGCAATGCACCAAGGGAGGCCCCACTGAATCTGTGGTCATGGCCCTCCAAACCGTGGTCCAGGGTCCACATAGATTCCCCTGGCCCCTTTCTAGGAAAGATGTTCCTAGTAGCAGTGGACGCTTACTCTAAATGGATTGAATGTATAATAATGTCATCATGTACGTACACTGCCACCATTGAAAGCCTCCGGGCCATGTTCGCCACCCGTGGTTTGCCCGACATTCTTGTTAGTGACAATGGACCATGTTTCACCAGCTCGGAATTCAACGAGTTCATGACCCACAATGGCATCAAATATGTCAGCTCTGTCCTGGCAGAATTGCTAATGAAGAGAGCATTCAAAACCAGGCTCTCCTTAGTCCACCCAGATCGCAATGATCATGTAGAAACCTGGCGTCACCAGCATAATATGTACCACGATCGCGTGGCTATATCGCGTGACATTGAGGTTAATGACCTTGTATTTGTTCTTAATTACGGTCATGGTCCCAAATGGGTTGCTAGCACTGTTTTAGCCAAGGAGGGGAATAGAGTGTTTGTTGTCAAACTTCTGAATGGACAAACGTGCAGAAAGCATTTGGATCAGACCAAACTGCGATTCACTGACAACCAAGAACAGTTTGAAGAGGACATTACCATCATTGATCTACCAACACACACCCAACCAGCAATTGACCTCGCTGTCAATCACAAGGATGAACCCACCATGCCCGACAGTCCGATCAGGCCAGCCGCGCTGCAGTGCAGCAATGATCCGATCAACTCACCCATGCCAGGACTTCATCTCAGGCGATCAACCGGGAACGAAGAGCCCCAGATCACCTCAACTTGTAAATAACTTGTATCTAAGACTTTGGGGGGGAGAGTGATGGTATATATGTAAACTTTATAATAGTGTAAGACTTGCCACCACGGGGCGCACCTGTTGGAGACCCAAGGGTCACCTGCACACCCCGTGCAAGCAGGTATAAAAGGTTGTCTGCCATGCTGCTTCAGCACTCTGGAGTTTGATTAAAGAGACTAAGGTCACATCAGTTTGAGCTTACAGCATACAGTCTTGTGGAGTTATTCTGAACATAACATACTCCATCTGCCAAATTTTTGCCCACTCACTTAGCCTATCTATATCACTTTGTAGATTTTATTGCATCCTCCATGATTTGTCAAACATAATTTCCCTTTCATAAAACCATGCTGACTGCTTGACTGCATTATGATTTTCTAAATGTCCTGCTGTTACTTCCTTAATGATGTACTCCAGCATTTTCCCAATGACAGATGTTAGGCTAACTGGTCTATAATTTCCTGCTTTCTGTCTCCCTCCTTTCTTAAGTAGGGGCGTTACATTTGTGGTTTTCCAGTCCACCTAGACCTCTCCAGAATCCAGGGACATTTGGTAGATTACAACCAATGCATCCACTATCTCTGCAGCCACCTCTTTTAAGACCCTAGGATGTAGGCCATCAGGTCCAGGGGACTTGTCCACCTTTAGTCCCATTACTTTGCCTAGTACTTTTATATGCCTGTAGAAGCTCTTTCTGCATTTCAAATGCATATCCAAGTACTTTTGAAATTTGATGAGGGTGCTACCTCTACCAACCTTTCAGGCAGTGAGTTCCAGACCCCCACCACCCTCTGGGTGAAAAAAGTTCCCCATAACTCCCCTCTAATCCTACCAATTATTTTAAATCTATGCCCCCTGGCTATTGACCTCTCTGTTCAGGGAAATAGATCATTCTATTTACTCTATATAGAGTTGCAAATGTAGGGATGGTATTTTAGTTTACTGAAGTTGCATGGTGCTCTTCTCCCTGACAGTATTAACCCACAAGGCAACTTCGGTGTCTAAGTGTATCAGAAGATCTAAGTCAATTAAGCAACTAATTTTAATTCTAACAAAATCTGTTACATGACACATGCTGGAACAGACAAACACAGTGTGCCGAACAGACCGACTATATAATTACTGCTCAATTGATAACTTGGGCAAGTTGCGAATTTGATATATTGTAGTGGTTACAAATGCCAATTAAGATAACAAATTTGTACTACCATGAAAAGTGAGGCTTTAAGTGCAGAGTTGGTATTCATACTATTTGCATATATAAAATGAAGTTCATAGACTTAGAGAAGGAATTTTCTGAAAAAAGGTATATTTCACATTTTTAATTCTTTATTTTTAAGCTACTTACAGATAACACTGTGTAACAAAGGCTAGTGAAACATTACTACAGCCCTGTAGACCATGAGCTTGGTGGCAGTTTTGAGGGTCTGGTCTTCAAACCCTCCTGTATGGCTCAGAAATATGGACCATGTGCATAGACACCTCAAGTCGCTGGAGAAATACCACCAACGATGTCTCCACAAGATCCTACAAATCCCCTGGGAGGACAGATGCACCAACATTAGCGTCCTCGACCAGGCCAACATCCCCAGCATTGAAACACTGACCACACTTGATCAGCTTCGCTGGGCAGGCCACATAGTTCGGATGCCAGACACGAGACTCCCAAAGCAAGCACTCTACTCGAAACTCCTTCACGGCAAATGAGCCAAAGGTGGGCAGCAGAAACGTTACAAGGACACCCTCAAAGCCTCCTTGATAAACATCCTCACTGACACCTGGGAGTCCCTGGCCAAAGACTGCCCTAAGTGGAGGACGTGCATCTGGGAGGGCGCTGAGCACCTCGAGTCTCGTCGCCGAGAGCATGCAGAAACCAAGCGCAGGCAGCGGAAAGAGCGTGCGGCAAACCAGTTCCACCCACCCCTTCCCTTAACGGTTATCTGTCCCACCTGTGATAGAGACTGTGGTTCTCGTGTTGGACTGTACAGCCACCTAAGAACTCATGTTAAGATTGGAAGCAAGTCTTCCTCGATTCCGAGAGACTGCCTATGATGATGATGATGAGTGAAGCAGAACCTTGGTGCAAAGTATTCAGAAAGGTAATGTGGGTTATTATTAAAGACTTTTTAATGTGATTATAAATTGAATGAAGGAGAAACAGATTTCAAACACATTACATTTAGCAAACAGAACACTCCTCCCAGTATAAAGTTCTCACAACAAATTTATGTGTATCATTGCATCCAAACCAGGAAAACAAGTTTCCAAAAGAATGTTTTCCACTTGAGAGTTCTCAGCCTTTTGTTTCAGACAGGGTTGCATCACGTGGTGCTCTTGACTAAAATACTATACATAGAGCAATCTATAAATGAAAAAAATGGGTGTAGTGTGTCATACAAGTTGAAGTGGTTCATAAGCAGTCTTGAGGGCTAAATTCGTTTGCAACCATTTCCTGGCACGAAGCAGGCGGCGGGCTGGATGAGGTAGACCTGTGGACCATCATAAATTGATCCTCAGGCCTCTATCTTCAGACTGGCACGCCACGATACAGCTCACTCGTTTCAAGTTGACGCTTTTCGGCCGGCTCAGATGTTCTCCGTGGTACTCAGATAAGTTCTTGGCTGGTGCGGGGAGATGATTGGCGGAGGGGGGGCGGCGGCCCGCACTATTAATGTGGAGGCAAGAGCAACACTTCTGGCTCCATCATCATCATAGGCAGTCCCTCGAAACAAGGATGACATGCTTCCACGCTAATATTCCGGATCTCGAACTACACCTTGAAGGGTGGAAGATGCCTGTGCGTGGATTTTTTTAAAGTGTGATGGCTATTGCACCCCAGCCACCAAACGGGCTTGACAGAGCTAGGTCTTGGTCCAGTGGCAAGGATTAACCAAGACGACTGGAGACCAGCTCTGCTGCATGGACCTAGTGTGCACACATATCACAGTGTGGGCTGGCCCGTGCTGCCCCTGAGCCCTCACCTCTTCTGGGCCCCGAACTCTCGCCTCTCCTGGGCCCTGATCACATCCCTGTATGAACTCTTGCTGCTCCTTCACCCCGACCTCGTCACTCCTGCTGAACCTGCCCGCACTGCAATCAGCCATCGCCCTCCTGCAGCAGCACACGCTGCTCCCTGCAGTAGCATGCCACTGCATGCTACTCCCTCTAATGGCACCGGCCTGCTGATGCAATGAGATTCTGACTCCACAGTGAGGTTAAGTATGCAGAACTTACCTGACAGCTTCTTCAGCGGCCTTGGGCTGAAACATTAATCAGAGCTTGCGCAGTGCAGCGCAGATCAGCTGCTCACATGGAGATTGGCTGCAGGCTGTTAACCAGCTAAATTCCTTATTGTTGTGCCCATTTTACCTGCCAGAAGTGCTCTAAAAAAGGCAGTAGACTGACTCTGTGCTCAGGCTACCACACCTAAAAATATTAGGTTTTTAATAACAAGGTATAAAATGACAGAACCCACAACGCTCGACCAGCTAAACAAGTCACACAAAAGATTCTGGAATTTTTTTTATGAGTTGGTTTGTGAGCATTGATTTTGCAAGACCAGTGGGGTAGCAAAAAGTGCCATGCAAAAATGACGTGAAAGAAACCAAGAGCACATCATTGAGTGAGCTAGTAATAGAAGGGGAGTAAGGACTTCTAAAATGGGAATTTAGTGAGAGTGGAAGTTCAGTGCTGAGTAGGTCATAAGCTGCAGATAAATTGTACAAAAAAATGTGCTTTTTGTTAAACTGAAATTTAACCTTAGATTACTTGCCTAGCCATGCACTAGAATAGAAAAGGAGAGGAAGACTAGGGAAATCAACGCATAGCTAGAAGTGCGGTGTCAGGAAGAGGGTTTCACTTGATTAGGCATTGACATTGGTTCTGGAACAGATGGGGGCTATTCTGCAAGGATATACTACATCAGAACCGGTAGAGTGGTAATCTCTTGTTAAAATGGTTAAATAGGGAATTCAGGAGGTAATTAGGAGGATGGCTGGGAAAATAAAATCAACAGGATCAGCTAATAGTTAGGGGTGAAATAGATCATATTGATGCATAAAACAATTTAGCAAGCTGGTATGGAGCAGAGGAATAACATTAAATATACTTGTCTTAAAGGGGGAAAAGACTGAAGTAAAGGTTGAGAACTGGGGGGAGGGGAAACAGGATAACTGGAAACAATTATTTTACAGGAAGATCTAGACCATACCATTAACAGAAGCCTAGCTGCAAACTGGACAAGACGGAATAGAAACATACTGGGATACTTGTATAATTATCTAGAAGGGAAAAAAATGAGGCAGAGTGGCAATATTGATAAAAATGGGAATACATGCTGTAGAGTAAAAAAACATAGAAAATAGGTGCAGGAGCAGGCCATTCAGCCCTTCTAGCCTGCACCGCCATTCAATGAGTTCATGGCTGAACATGAAACTTCAGTACCCACTTCCTGCTTTCACGCCATACCCCTTGATCCCCCAAGTAGTAAGGACTTCATCTAACTCCCTTTTGAATATATTTAGTGAATTGGCCTCAACTACTTCCTGTGGTAGAGAATTCCACAGGTTCACCACTCTCTGGGTGAAGAAGTTTCTCCTTATCTCGGTCCTAAATGGCTTACCCCTTATCCTTAGACTGTGACCCCTGGTTCTGGACTTCCCCAACATTGGGAACATTCTTCCTGCATCCAACCTGTCCAAACCCGTCAGAATTTTAAACGTTTCTATGAGGTCCCCTCTCACTCTTCTGAACTCCAGTGAATACAAGCCCAGTTGATCCAGTCTTTCTTGATAGGTCAGTCCCACCATCCCGGGAATCAGTCTGGTGAATCTTCGCTGCACTCCCTCAATAGCAAGTATGTCCTTCCAAAACTGTACACAATACTCCAGGTGTGGCCTCACCAAGGCCCTGTACAACTGTAGCAACACCTCCCTGCCCCTGTACTCAAATCCCCTCGCTATGAAGGCCAACATGCCATTTGCTTTCTTAACCGCCTGCTGTACCTGCATGCCAACCTTCAATGACTGATGTACCATGACACCCAGGTCTCGTTGCACCTTCCCTTTTCCTAATCTGTCACCATTCAGATAATAGTCTGTCTCTCTGTTTTTACCACCAAAGTGGATAACCTCACATTTATCCACATTATACTTCATCTGCCACGCATTTGCCCACTCACCTAACCTATCCAAGTCACTCTGTAGCCTCATAGCATCCTCCTCGCAGCTCACACTGCCACCCAACTTAGTGTCATCCGCAAATTTGGAGATACTACATTTAATCCCCTCGTCTAAATCATTAATGTACAATGTAAACAGCTGGGGCCCCAGCACAGAACCCTGCGGTACCCCACTAGTCACTGCCTGCCATTCCGAAAAGTACCCATTTACTCCTACTCTTTGCTTCCTGTCTGACAACCAGTTCTCAATCCACGTCAGCACACTACCCCCAATCCCATGTGCTTTAACTTTGCACATTAATCTCCTGTGTGGGACCTTGTCGAAAGCCTTCTGAAAGTCCAAATATACCACATCAACTGGTACTCCTTTGTCCACTTTATTGGAAACATCCTCAAAAAATTCCAGAAGATTTGTCAAGCATGATCTCCCTTTCACAAATCCATGCTGACTTGGACCTATCATGTCACCATTTTCCAAATGCGCTGCTATGACATCCTTAATAATTGATTCCATCATTTTACCCACTACTGAGGTCAGGCTGACCGGTCTATAATTCCCAGCTTTCTCTCTCCCTACTTTTTTAAAAAGTGGGGTTACATTGGCTACCCTCCACTCGATAGGAACTGATCCAGAGTCAATGGAATGTTGGAAAATGACTGTCAATGCATCCGCTATTTCCAAGGCCACCTCCTTAAGTACTCTGGGATGCAGTCCATCAGGCCCTGGGGATTTATCGGCCTTCAATCCCATCAATTTCCCCAACACAATTTCCCGACTAATAAAGATTTCCCTCAGTTCCTCCTCCTTAATAGACCCTCTGACCACTTTTATATCCGGAAGGTTGTTTGTGTCCTCCTTAGTGAATACTGAACCAAAGTACTTGTTCAATTGGTCTGCCATTTCTTTGTTCCCCGTTATGACTTCCCCTGATTCTGACTGCAGGGAACCTACGTTTGTCTTTACTAACCTTTTTCTCTTTACATACCTATAGAAACTTTTGCAATCCGCCTTAATGTTCCCTGCAAGCTTCTTCTCGTACTCCATTTTCCCTGCCCTAATCAAACCCTTTGTCCTCCTCTGCTGAGTTCTAAATTTCTCCCAGTCCCCGGGTTCGCTGCTATTTCTGGCCAATTTGTATGCCATTTCCTTGGCTTTAATACTATCCCTGATTTCCCTAGATAGCCACGGTTGAGCCACCTTCCCTTTTTTATTTTTACGCCAGACAGGAATGTACAATTGTTGTAATTCATCCATGCGGTCTCTAAATGTCTGCCATTGCCCATCCACAGTCAACCCCTTAAGTATCATTAGCCAATCTATCTTAGCCAATTCATGCCTCATACCTTCAAAGTTACCCTTCTTTAAGTTCTGGACCATGGTCTCTGAATTAACTGTTTCATTCTCCATCCTAATGCAGAATTCCACCATATTATGGTCACTCTTCCCCAAGGGGCCTCGCACAATGAGATTGCTAATTAATCCTCTCTCATTACACAACGCCCAGTCTAAGATGGCCTCCCCCCTAGTTGTTTCCTCGACATATTGGTCTAGAAAACCATCCCTTATGCATTCCAGGAAATCCTCCTCCACCGTATTGCTTCCAGTTTGGCTAGCCCAATCTATGTGCATATTAAAGTCACCCATTATAACTGCTGCACCTTTATTGCATGCACTCCTAATTTCCTGTTTGATGCCCTCCCCAACATCACTACTACTGTTTGGAGGTCTGTACACAACTCCCACTAACGATTTTTGCCCTTTTGTGTTCTGCAGCTCTACCCATATAGATTCCACATCATCCAAGCTAATGTCTTTCCTAACTATTGTATTAATCTCCTCTTTAACCAGCAATGCTACCCCACCTCCTTTTCCTTTTATTCTATCCTTCCTGAATGTTGAATACCCCTGGATGTTGAGTTCCCAGCCCTGATCATCCTGGAGCCACGTCTCCGTAATCCCAATCACATCATATTTGTTAACATCTATTTGCACAGTTAATTCATCCACCTTATTGCGGATACTCCTTGCATTAAGACACAAAGCCTTCAGGCTTGCTTTTTTAACACCCTTTGTCCTTTTAGAATTTTGCTGTACAGTGGCCCTTTTTGTTCTTTGCCTTGGGTTTCTCTGCCCTCCACTTTTCCTCATCTCCTTTCTGTCTTTTGCTTTTGCCTCATTTTTGTCTCCCTCTGTCTCCCTATATAAGTTCCCATCCACCTGCAATATTAGTTTAACTCCTCCCCAACAGCACTAGCAAATACTCCCCCTAGGACATTGGTTCCGGACCTGCCCAGGTGCAGACCGTCCGGTTTGTACTGGTCCCACCTCCCCCAGAACCGGTTCCAATGCCCCAAGAATTTGAATCCCTCCCTGCTGCACCACTGCTCAAGCCATGTATTCATCTGCGCTATCCTGCGATTCCTACTCTGACTAGCACGTGGCACTGGTAGCAATCCCGAGATTACTACTTTTGAGGTCCTACTTTTTAATTTAGCTCCTAGCTCCTTAAATTCTTTTCGTAGGACCTCATCCCTTTTTTTACCTATGTCGTTGGTACCAATGTGCACCACGACAACTGGCTGTTCTCCCTCCCATTTCAGAATGTCCTGCACCCGCTCCGAGACATCCTTGACCCTTGCACCAGGGAGGCAACATACCATCCTGGAGTCTCGGTTGCGTCCGCAGAAACGCCTATCTATTCCCCTCACCATCGAATCCCCTATCACTATCGCGCTCCCACTCTTTTTCCTGCCCTCCTTTGCAGCAGAGCCGCCTACGGTGCCATGAACTTGGCTGCTGCTGCCCTCCCCTGATGAGTCATCCTCCCCAACAGTACTCAAAGCAGTAGTTAGAGAAAAGACTAGGAATAACAAAATTATTCTCTGGGAGATTTAAATTATTTGTTGATTGAGACAGAAGGAGGCAAGAATATGGAATTGCTAAAAAAAAGTGTACAGAACTCCTTCGTCAAGTAGTATGTCGGTAGGCCTATAAGTGCATTGTTAGATTTGATTATGAGTAATGAAATAGACCAGGTAGATAAGATGAATGTAGGTGAGCACCTTGGGAGTAGTAACTACAGATTGATAACATTTAAGATCCAAATAGAAAGGAAAAGAGTTAGTATGGACATAGTAACATAGGACCAGGAGTAGGTCATTCAGCTCCTCGAGTCTTTTCCACCATTCAATGAGATCATGGCTGATCTGCGATCCTACTCCAAATACCCGCCTTTGGCCCATATCCCTTAATACCTTTAGTTAACAAAAAGTTAGCAATCTCAGATTAAAAATTAAAAATTGATCTAGCATCAATTGCCGTTTATGGAAGCGAGTTCCAAGCTTCGATCACCCTTTGTGTGTAGAAGTGTTTCCTAATTTAACTCCTGAAAGGTCTAGCTCTAATTTTTAGACTATACCTACTAGTCTTAGAATCGCCAACCAGCGGAAATAGTTTCTATCTATCCTGTCCGCTCCCCTTAAAATCTTGAAAACTTTGATGATCACCTCTTAACCTTCTAAATTTTATGGAATACAACCCTAATGTGTGTAATTTCTCCTCGCAACGTAACCCTTGAAATCTGAGTATCATTCTGATAAACCTATGCTGCACTCCTTCCAAGGCCAATATATCCTTCCGAAGGTGTGGTGCCCAGAACTGAACACAGTACTCCAGGTGTGGTCTAACCAGGGTTTGTACAACAGCAGAAACATAGAAACATAGAAAATAGGTGCAGGAGTAGGCCATTCGGCCATTCTAGCCTGCACCGCCATTCAATGAGTTCATGGCTGAACATGGAACTTCAGTACCCCATTCCTGCTTTCTCACCATACCCCTTGATTCCCCTAGTAGTAAGGACTTTATCTAACTCCTTTTTGAATATATTTAGTGAATTGGCCTCAACAACTTTCTGTGGTAGAGAATTCCACAAGTTCACCACTCTCTGGGTGAAGAAATTCCTCCTCATCTCGGTCCTAAATGGCTTCCCCCTTATCCTTCGACTGTATCCCCTGGTTCTGGACTTCCGCAACATTGGGAACATTCTTCCTGCATCTAACCTGTCTAACCCCGTCAGAATTTTAAACGTTTCTATGAGGTTCCCTCTCATTCTTCTGAACTCCAGTGAATACAAGCCCAGTTGATCCAGTCTTTCTTGATAGGTCAGTCCCACCATCCCGGGAATCAGTCTGGTGAACCTTCGCTGCACTCCCTCAATAGCAAGAATGTCCTTCCTCAGGTTAGGAGACCAAAACTGTACACAATACTCCAGGTGTGGCCTCACCAAGGCCCTGTACAATTGTAGCAACACCTCCCTGCTCCTGTACTCAAATCCCCTCGCTATGAAGGCCAACATGCCATTTGCTTTCTTAACCACCTGCTGTACCTGCATGCCAACCTTCAATGACTGATGTACCATGACACCCAGGTCTCTTTGCACCTCCCCTTTTCCTAATCTGTCACCATTCAGATAATAGTCTGTCTCTCTGTTTTTACCACCAAAGTGGATAACCTCACATTTATCCATATTATACTTCATCTGCCACGCATTTGCCCACTCACCTAACCTATCCAAGTCGCTCTGCAGCCTCATAGCATCCTCCTCGCAGCTCACACTGCCACCCAACTTAGTGTCATCCGCAAATTTGGAGATACTACATTTAATCCCCTCATCTAAATCATTAATGTACAGTGTAAACAGCTGGGGCCCCAGCACAGAACCTTGCGGTACCCCACTAGTCACTGCCTGCCATTCTGAAAAGTACCCATTTACTCCTACTCTTTGCTTCCTGTCTGACAACCAGTTCTCAATCCATGTCAGCACACTACCCCCAATCCCATGTGCTTTAACTTTGCACATTAATCTCTTGTGTGGGACCTTGTCGAAAGCCTTCTGAAAGTCCAAATATACCACATCAACTGGTTCTCCCTTGTCCACTCTACTGGAAACATCCTCAAAAAATTCCAGAAGATTTGTCAAGCATGATTTCCCTTTCACAAATCCATGCTGACTTGGACCTATCATATTACCTCTTTCCAAATGCACTGCTATGACATCCTTAATAATTGATTCCATCATTTTACCCACTACCGATGTCAGGCTGACCGGTCTATAATTCCCTGTTTTCTCTCTCCCTCCTTTTTTTAAAAGTGGGGTTACATTGGCTACCCTCCACTCCATAGGAACTGATCCAGAGTCAATGGAATGTTGGAAAATGACTGTCAATGCATCCACTATTTCCAAGGCCACCTCCTTAAGTACTCTGGGATGCAGCCCATCAGGCCCTGGGGATTTATCGGCCTTCAATCCCATCAATTTCCCCAACACAATTTCCCGGCTAATAAGGATTTCCCTCAGTTCCTCCTCCTTACTAGACCCCCCGACCCCTTTTATATCCGGAAGGTTGTTTGTGTCCTCCTCAGTGAATACCGAACCAAAGTACTTGTTCAATTGGTCCGCCATTTCTTTGTTCCCCGTTATGACTTCCCCTGATTCTGACTGCAGGGGACCTACGTTTGTCTTTACTAACCTTTTTCTCTTTACATATCTATCGAAACTTTTGCAATCTGTCTTAATGTTCCCTGCAAGCTTCTTCTCGTACTCCATTTTCCCTGCCCTAATCAAACCCTTTGTCCTCCTCTGCTGAGTTCTAAATTTCTCCCAGTCCCCGGGTTCGCTGCTATTTCTGGCCAATTTGTATGCCACTTCCTTGGCTTTAATACTATCCCTGATTTCCCTTGATAGCCACGGTTGAGCCACCTTCCCTTTTTTATTTTTACGCCAGACAGGAATGTACAATTGTTGTAGTTCATCCATGCGGTCTCTAAATGTCTGCCATTGCCCATCCATAGTCAACCCCTTCAGTATCATTCGCCAATCTACCCTAGCCAATTCACGCCTCATACCTTCAAAGTTACCCTTCTTTAAGTTCTGGACCATGGTCTCTGAATTAACTGTTTCATTCTCCATCCTAATGCAGAATTCCACCATATTATGGTCACTCTTCCCCAAGGGGCCTCGCACAACGAGATTGCTAATTAATCCTCTCTCATTACACAACACCCAGTCTAAGATGGCCTCCCCCCTAGTTGGTTCCTCGACATATTGGTCTAAAAAACCATCCCTTATGCACTCCAGGAAATCCTCCTCCACCGTATTGCTTCCAGTTTGGTTAACCCAATCTATGTGCATATTAAAGTCACCCATTATAACTGCTGCACCTTTATTGCACGCACCCCTAATTTCATGTTTGATGCCCTCCCCAACATCACTACTACTGTTTGGAGGTCTGTACACAACTCCCACTAACGTTTTTTGCCCTTTGGTATTCTGCAGCTCTACCCATATAGATTTCACATCATCCAAGCTAATGTCCTTCCGAACTATTGCCTTAATTTGCTCCTTAATCAGCAATGCTACCCCACCTCCTTTTCCTTTTATTCTATCTTTCCTGAATAACTTCTACCCCCTTGTATTCTAGTCCTCCAGATATAAAGGCCAGCATTCCATTCGCATTTTTGATTATTTTCTGTACCTGTTCATGACATTTTAATGATCTATGTACCTGAACTCCCAAGTCTCTTTGGACATCCACTGTTTTTAGCTTTTCACCATTTAGAAAGTATCCTGTTCTATCCTTTTTAGGTCCAACGTGGATGACCTCACATTTGCTTACATTGAAATCCATTTGCCAAAGTTTTGCCCATTCACTTAATCTATCACGATCCCTTTGTAATTTTATGTTTTCGTCTGCACTGTCTACAATGCCGTCTATCTTTGTGTCGTCAGTAAATTTGGATATATGACTTTCCATGCCATCATCTAAGTTGTTAATAAATACAGGTACTGTGAATGGTTGAGGCCCCAGCACAGATCCGTGCGGGATACCGCTCGTCACATCCTGCCAATTTGAGTACCTGCCTATTATCCCTACTCTGTGTCTCCTACTGCTCAGCCAATTTCCTAACCAGGTCAACAATTTGCCCTCAATTCCGTGGAATTCTACCTTTAGATAACAATCTCTTATGTGGGACTTTATCAAATTCCTTCTGGAAGTCCATGTAAATAACATCCATAGACAATCCCCTGTCCATTACTTTAATCACCTCTTCAAAAAATTCAATCAGGTTTGTCAGGCATGACCTACCTTTCACAAATCCATGCTGATCTAGCAGATGCTAGGCTAAATAATTCCCTGGTTTCCCTTTCTTGCCATTCTTAAAAAGTGGAGTGACATGCGCAATTTTTCAATCTAAAGGAGCGGTTCTTGAATCTGGAGAACTGCAATGTGCTCACCTACTTCCTTTAAAACCCTGGGATGGAGACCTATCACTCTTTAGGGCCATTATTTTCTTCAATCCTGTTATATTACTTATGTTAATTTTATTGAGTCCCTATCCCCGATTTAATATTGGTTTATTTGGGATTTCCAGCATGCTATCCTCTCCTACTATAAATACTGACGCAAAGTAATTACTCAACATGTTCGAAACTAGCACACCCGTTTGAATTAGGGTAAATTTTAGAAAGATAAGGAGCGAGCTAGCTGAGGTGTGGTGGAAGGAGAAATTGGCACACAGAAGTGTAAAGCAACAATGGGATGTTTTTTTAAAAAGTACAGAATAAGTGTATTCTGTTGAGATAGAAGAAAACTACTGTGGTTTTAAGACACCATGGATAACTAAAGAAGTTAAAAACCTACAGGCATTGAAGAAGAGGGCCTATGAGCCTCAAAGTTCTTTGCTGCAAAATGTGACAGGGCTTCACCCCAGCACATGGGCCTGTAGGTCAGGTTCTGGCCCCAGTGAGCCTCCATGTCAAGAGGAGTTTCATAAAATTTACCCTATGTGATGTCAATTTAGCAAACATGATTTCTTTTGTGGAAGAAATATTACTGCAACCCTTTTCGGAAATTTAACAATATTATCTACTGGGGCAAGGCAAGCTTTTACGTCATCATCATCATCATCATAGGCGGTCCCTCGTAATGAGGATGACTTGCTTCCATGCCAAAAAGAAATGAGTTCACAGGTGTTTCAATGAAGGATTGAAATCCTTTAATATTCCAGGTCTTGAATTACATGTTCAAGGGTGGAAGATGCCTGTGCGTGGATAATTTTAAGATGCGTCTATTTGTACTAACTGAAATGCAGCCGTTTCGCTGATTGGCTCTCCAGATCTATTGCTGATTGGTCCCCTTGGAGGATAAGCCACACCCTGAAGTTCCACTGGAATGTGTAACTGGAACCACCCAGCATAAGTTCTGAGTGAATTTCCAATTTGTACTTCGATCCATTTTGACTTAGAAGCCACAGAGGATAAACCTCCCCAAAAGCCACCAAGTTCCATCCGAAGTCCATTACCCCAGCATGTGCATCCCTCCCCCAGCTGAAGACCCTTACCCCAGCATGTGTGCTGCCTCCCACAACCGAAGTCCATTACCTCAGCGTAACTGCATCCCTCCGCCAGCTAAGCCTCTTACCTCAGCACATGTGCTGCCTCCCACAGCCGAAGTCCATTACCCCAATGTAAGTGCATCCCTCCCCCAGCTGATGACCCTTACCCAAGCGCAAGACCTTACCCCCCCATAGATGGGGATTTGTGCGCAGATTGTTCACATGTTTATTGGGTATGAGGTGAATAGTGACAGTGTCGTGACTTCTGGATTTCATCTACCCGAACGACGTCCCTTGTAACACACGCACCGAGCTTGTACACACCAGGGGGTAGGAAGACCGTGATCCGTCTTCTCTGAGTTCCCTCTACCCCCGCCGGTCCCCCCCCCCCCCATGTCTCTCTCTTCGCCCCCCTCGTCCCAAGCTCTCTCTCCCCGCTTCTCGCTCTCTCCACCTGCCAGCCGCTCGCCCCACCTGCCACCCGCTCTCCCCGGCGCTATGGGAGACTCAGAACCCGCGGCCCGCTCAGGGCTCTGCACTGTGGGAGGCTCGGCGGATGCGTTTGGCTGCTCAGTGGAAGCAACGTGGTTTTGGACGCCTGCACAGAGAAGGGTTAGTAGGTATTGGGTTGGGGGGTGGGGGGCGGAGTCGGTGATATTTGCCCTAACTCACGCTTCTGCGCATGCATTGCGAGATGCATGCGCAGAGAGGAAACTTAGTACAAATAGTTACACCATTTTTTTAACTTGTGGTCGCCATTGCACACCAGCCACCACATGGGCTATTTTTTAGAGATTTTAGCACTAAGGCACACCCTTATTATTGTTACTTATGTAATATTATCAAACAAATTCACAACCAGTCCCATTAGAAAAAAAGTTAACTCTAGAGGTACCTGGCCTGTTGCGAACATGGATTAGAAAATTGTAAGCAGCTCAACTGTGATTTCCAATTCAATATCTGAATGCACGAAGCATCTGTAATATGGTAGATGAATTAACAGTGCAAATAGATGTAAACGGATATTATATAGTTGCAATTACGGAGACATGGTTGTAGGGTGACCAGGGTTGTGAACTGAATATCCTAGGATATTCGGTATTTAGGAAGGACAGGCAAAAAGGAAGAGGGGGTGGTGTGGCGTTGTTAGTAAAGGATGTCAGAGCAATAGTGAGAAAGGATATTGGCTCAGAAAATCAAGATGTAGAATCAGTCCTGGTGGAGCTAAGGAGCACCAAGGGACAGAAAATATTGGTGGGAGTTGTCTATAGGCCTCCAAACAGTGGTGGTAGTGTAGGGGACGGCATCAAACAGGAAATTAGAGATGCATGTATCAAGGGTACTACAGTAATTATAGGTGACTTTAGTCTACATATAGACTGGCCAAACCAAATTAGTAATAATACTGTGGAAGATGAATTCCTGGAGCGTGTATGAGTATGTTGAGGAGCCTACAAGGGAACAGGCTGTCCTAGATTGGGTATTGTGTAATGAGAAGGGGTTAATTAACAGTCTTATTGTGTAGGGTCCTTTAGGGAAAAGTGACCATAACATGATTGAATTTCTTATTAAGGTGGAAAGTGAAGTAGTCCAATCCGAAACTAGGGTCCTAAATCTCAACAAAGGAAACTACAAAGGTATGAGGAATGAATTCCTGCAGATTGGAGGGTGGCAAATGTAACTATTTAAAAAAGGAGGGAGAGAGAAAATAGGGAACTACAGACTGGTTAGCCTGACATCAGTAGTAGGGAAAATGCTGGACTCTATTATAAAGGATGTGATAACGACACACTTAGATAATATCAATGGGATTAAACAAAGTCAACATGAATTTATGAAAGGAAAATCGACTTTGACAAACCTACTGGAGTTTTTTGAGGATACAACTGATAGAATATATAAGGGAGAACCAGTGGATGTCATGTATTTGGATTTTCAGAAGGCCTTTGCTAAAGTCCCACATAAGAAGTTAGTGTGCAAAATTAAAGTACATAAGATTGGGGGTAATGTATTGGCATGGATTGAAAATTACTTAACTGACAGGAAACAGAGTAGGAATAAACGGGTCTTTTTCGGGGTGGCGGGCAGCGACTAGTGGGGTACCACAGAGATCAGTGCTTGGGCCCCAGCTATTCACAATATATATAAGTGATTTGGATGAGGGAACCAAATGTAATATTTCCAAGTATGCTGACGACACAAAACTAGGTCGGATTGTGAGTTGTGAGGAGGATGCAAAGACACTGCAAGGCTATTTAGATAGGTTGAGTGAGTGGGCAAACACATGGCAGATGCAGTATAACTTGGATAAATGTGAACTTGTCCACTTTGGTAGGAAAAACTTAAGGACAAAGTATTATTTAAATGGTGATGGCTTGGGAAGTGTCGATGTACAGAGGGACCTGGGTGTCATTGTACACCAGTCATTGAAAGCAAACATGCAGATGCAGCAAGCAGTTAAGAAGGCAAATGGTATGTTGGCCTTCATTGCAAGAGGATTTGAGTACAGGAGCAAGGATGTCTTACTACAGTTATACAGGGCCTTGGTGAGACCGCACCTGGAGTATTGTATGCAGTTTTGATCTCCTTACCTAAGAAAGGATATACTTGCCATAGAGGGAGTGCAGCGAAGATTCACCAGATTGATTCCTGAGTTGGCAGGACTGTCGTATGAGGAGAGATTGGGTCAACTAGGCCTGTATTCACGAGAGTTTAGAAGAATGAGAGGGGATCTCATTGAAACGTATAAAATTCTGACTGGGTTGGATAGACTGGATGCGGGGAGGATGTTTCCCCTGGCTGGGAAGTCTAGAACAAGAGGTCACAGTCTCAGGATACGGGGTAGGAAATTTAGGACCGAGACAAGGAGAAATTTTTTCACAGAGGGTGGTGAACCTGTGGAATTCTCTACCACAGAAGGCTGTGGAGGCCAAGTCACTGAATATATTTAAGAGGGAGGTAGATAGATTTCTAGAAACAAAAGGCATCAAGGCGTATGGGGAAAAAGCAGGAATATGGTGTTGAGATAGTGGATCAGCCATGATCATATTGAAAGGCGGTGCAGACTCGAAGGGCCAAATGGCCTACTACTGTTCCTATTTTCTATGTTTCTGTGTGTTCGCGGTGACCCGGATATCTTGTCATGGACAAAGACTTGTAAAATCTACATTCACGTGAACTTCTTCACAGGAAGTTTCACTTGGATAACTTTGTCCAAATGGCAAAAAGGGAGTTGAACTGCTCTATAGCACAGACTAGTCTATGCCAACAGCTTAGGTTGGGTCAAGCCATGCCATGTCATGTCATGTTAAAATTTGTAATAGATGTCCTTCATAATCTAACACTTCTTCAAGGCACCACCTGAGTAGGTGGAGTATTTGAGGTCACCAATGCTGCCCAAACTGAAAGAAGTAGTCCTGCTCAATCTAGCACTTGAGGCCTCTGTGACAGTAGTGTAAGCATCTATGCAGGAAGCATACATTGCCCTTTGGGCTTCTATTATGGGGGCTGCTGCTGCATATATGCCTGGAACACACTCTCTATAGTGGATTATAATGCTGTAACATGGTCCTCTAATGTGTTATGCATGCTGGTGTCTGCAACACAGTGTCTAATGTTAACCCCCAATGCTTGGTGTTCTGGAAACCTTACTGTTCTCAGTGCAGAGCTTGTAAGCTGCAGATCCCCAGGCTTGTCAGCAAGAGGTGATATCACCTGACCCTCTGGTGAGCAACATCTTTGTTGGGGTAAAAGGAAGACTTCTCTTCCTCGGGGCGGACTACCTGATATAGGTAATCGACACCTCGCCCGTCGTCCTCTGTATAACGACCATGGAATCAAACAAACAAAACCTTAGGTTCGACTGGCTTTATTTCGAGCAAATGCAAGGGAGGATTCAATCGTGGAACCTTCAAAATACAAGAGGTTTCGAGTATAATTTATACAGGTTTTGGAGAGGAGCTACCCTCCTACAAAATCATCGATAGTTCTATTGCTGTCAGCGGAGTTACATTGATTTGTCGGCTCTTATCAGACTGGTTCTGAGTGGTACATGCAATTGTCCATCTCCCATCATATGTTAATTGTGTTGTTCCATGATTTGCACTTTGCCACAGTCTGTATGTTGCCTGAAGTAACTGTTCCCAAAATACTAGCTTTCTTATCTCTAATCAAAATTTGCAACTGCTGACTTCGGCTGTTTAAGTGTTACTAAGGTTAACCATATAGTTTTAATGTGTTATATGTGTGCTATATCTACATAAGCAAGTGTTACATACATAGGCAATTCCTCAGACCCTCCTAATACTGATTAGTTCACCACCTTCAGCTTGTGTTCTGACCACCTATCTGTCTGCTCTTTTGCCTGCTACAATTTATATCCCTTACAATTCCCCCCTAATGGCCCTTGGCTATATGCCCAAGATAGGTCATTTCCCAATTAATTCCTCATGGATGAGCTTCCAGGGTTGTCCTTTCGCTTGGGTAGCGCTATTTCCCGAGCTGCAGGACCTTACCTGTTGGCTTTCCCATCAAGGTTATACTAAATAAGTCCTTTCTGCCAGACAGTCTGATTTCCCTTTATTCAATGTTTTAACTATAGTATGGGTTAGGGCCTGCCTCTTACGTAAGTCACACTTCTTACAGGCTAACAATAGTAGGATGACCAAGATGACCCCTTGCACTACAATCAGTATATGTGAAACTATCCCTATCCACGATGCACTTGTACATTGAGTCCAGCATTCCAAAGTCTCTTATACCATGGCTGAATAGCCAACATTTTCTCAGTGTCTCTTTGCAGTTTATCTATGTCTTCCATCAGGATTATATATTTTAGTCGTTGCTTCCGAATATCCAGCTCCAGTCGAGTTTGTTCCTCATTCAGTTGGTGTATCGGTTTTCCTTGTGGCCTGATGGCCTTCTCATACCCTTCGCGGATAGAGTCTGTCATTATCCCATTGATGGTTTCTTCCTTCAGTTCAGAGTTTATAACATATCCATTTATGTGTGTCTCGTCATGCGGGGTAAAACAGAAGTCAGTATTCATAATGGCACATGAGGTATTTCCTCCTTTATTTGTGACCGTCATCTCAGTCACCGTTGTGCTCACACACCATTCCCCATTTTCTCATAGAGCAGCAGTGATTTCGTAGTCCCGGGCTAGTGTGGTGATACTCAAGGTGCACCCGTCCACTTGGTCATATCCAGTCATCTCTGAGCATTCTTAGTGGATCTCGACATAAAACAACTTGGTTATTTTTATAGCAATCATCTATGCTGAGACTCTTAGTACTGTTGTTATCTTTAATTACATATCTGGATAGGTCATGGTAACGCACGTGAGTTTGATTTCTTATTTCTCCTACATTGTTTGTTTGGTATAGAGGATCTCCTTTTGTCACATCATACTGTGGTATGGATAATACAAAACCTATTATATTTAAATCTCCGGTTACAGATCTGGCCTTTGGGATCCAAGTATGAATGTTTCTCCGCACCTCGCAGGCATGAGACATGTTTTTGTCCAAGGTCCAGTTGGTAAATACATCAAGTGTTATCCAATCCGGCACCTTTCCATTCTGAAGCTGCTCTAGGTTATGTTGTATTCCACTGGGCAAACATGCTCCATATCCTGTACATACTAGTTCTGTCTGTATGGTTTTACTCAAGTTTCGTTCTGTTCTATTTATCAAATTTATAGTTCTGGCATGGTCTCGCAATGTGTGGGCCACTTGTAATAATTCCCTTTCTGCGCCATTACCCAGTTGTGCCTGTACCTTTTCATTATCCTCATCCAATGCAGGGAGATAGAGGGAAACAAAAAGGAGGCAAAAGCAAAAGACAGAAAGGAGATGAGGAAAAGTGGAGGGCAGAGAAACCCAAGGCAAAGAACAAAAAGGACCATTGTACAGCAAAATTCTAAAAGGACAGAGGGTGTTAAAAAAACAAGCCGAAAGGCTTTGTGTCTTAATGCAAGGAGTATCTGCAATAAGGTGGATGAATTAACTGTGCAAATAGATGTTAACAAATATGATGTGATTGGGATTACGGAGACGTGGCTCCAGGATGATCAGGGCTGGGAACTCAACATCCAGGGGTATTCAACATTCAGGAAGGATAGAATAAAAGGAAAAGGAGGTGGGGTAGCATTGCTGGTTAAGGAGGCGATTAAGGCAATAGTTAGGAAGGACATTAGCTTGGATGATGTGGAATCTATATGGGTAGAGCTACAGAACACCAAAGGGCAAAAATCGTTAGTGGGAGTTGTGTACAGACCTCCAAACAGTAGTAGTGATGTTCGGGAGGGCATCAAACAGGAAATTAGGGGTGCATGCAATAAAGGTGCAGCAGTTATAATGGGTGACTTTAATATGCACATAGATTGGGCTAACCAAACTGGAAGCAATACGGTGGAGGAGGATTTCCTGGAGTGCATACGGGATGGTTTTTTAGACCAATATGTCGAGGAACCAACTAGGGGGGAGGCCATCTTAGACTGGGTGTTATGTAATGAGAGAGGATTAATTAGCAATCTCGTTGTGCGAGGCCCCTTGGGAAGAGTGACCATAATATGGTGGAATTCTGCATTAGGATGGAGAATGAAACAGTTAATTCAGAGACCATGGTCCAGAACTTAAAGAAGGCTAACTTTGAAGGTATGAGGCGTGAATTGGCTGGGATGGATTGGCGAATGATACTTAAGGGGTTGACTGTGGATGGGCAATGGCAGACATTTAGAGACCGCATGGATGAACTACAACAATTGTACATTCCTGTCTGGCGTAAAAATAAAAAAGGGAAGGTGGCTCAACCGTGGCTATCAAGGGAAATCAGGGATAGTATTAAAGCCAAGGAAGTGGCATACAAATTGGCCAGAAATAGCAGCGAACCTGGGGACTGGGAGAAATTTAGAACTCAGCAGAGGAGGACAAAGGGTTTGATTAGGGCAGGGAAAATGGAGTATGAGAAGAAGCTTGCAGGGAACATTAAGACGGATTGCAAAACTTTCTATAGCTATGTAAAGAGAAAAAGGTTAGTAAAGACAAACGTAGGTCCCCTGCAGTCAGAATCAGGGGAAGTCATAACGGGGAACAAAGAAATGGCGGACCAATTGAACAAGTACTTTGGTTCGGTATTCACTGAGGAGGACACAAACAACCTTCCGGATATAAAAGGGGTCGGGGGGTCTAGTAAGGAGGAGGAACTGAGGGAAATCCTTATTAGCCAGGAAATTGTGTTGGGGAAATTGATGGGATTGAAGGCCGATAAATCCCCAGGGCCTGATGGACTGCATCCCAGAGTACTTAAGGAGGTGGCCTTGGAAATAGTGGATGCATTGACAGTCATTTTCCAACATTCCATTGACTCTGGATCAGTTCCTATAGAGTGGAGGGTAGCCAATGTAACCCCACTTTTAAAAAAAGGAGGGAGAGAGAAAACAGGGAATTATAGACCGGTCAGCCTGACATTGGTAGTGGGTAAAATGATGGAATCAATTATTAAGGATGTCATAGCAGTGCATTTGGAAAGAGGTGACATGATAGGTCCAAGTTAGCATGGATTTGTGAAAGGGAAATCATGCTTGACAAATCTTCTGGAATTTTTTGAGGATGTTTCCAGTAGAGTGGACAAGGGAGAACCAGTTGATGTGGTATACTTGGACTTTCAGAAGGCGTTCGACAAGGTCCCACACAAGAGATTGATGTGCAAAGTTAGAGCACATGGGATTGGGGGTAGTGTGCTGACATGGATTGAGAACTGGTTGTCAGACAGGAAGCAAAGAGTAGGAGTAAATGGGTACTTTTCAGAATGGCAGGCAGTGACTAGTGGGGTACCGCAAGGTTCTGTGCTGAGGCCCCAGCTGTTTACACTGTACATTAATGATTTAGATGAGGGGATTAAATGTAGTATCTCCAAATTTGCGGATGACACTAAGTTGGGTGGCAGTGTGAGCTGCGAGGAGGATGCTGTGAGGCTGCAGAGCGACTTGGATAGGTTAGGTGAGTGGGCAAATGCATGGCAGATGAAGTATAATGTGGATAAATGTGAGGTTATCCACTTTGGTGGTAAAAACAGAGAGACAGGCTATTATCTGAATGGTGACAGATTAGGAAAAGGGGAGGTGCAAAGAGACCTGGGTGTCGTGGTACATCAGTCATTGAAGGTTGGCATGCAGGTGCAGCAGGCGGTTAAGAAAGCAAATGGCATGTTGGCCTTCATAGCAAGGGGATTTGAGTACAGGGGCAGGGAGGTGTTGCTACAGTTGTACAGGGCATTGGTGAGGCCCACCTGGAGTATTGTGTACAGTTTTGGTCTCCTAACTTGAGGAAGGACATTCTTGCTATTGAGGGAGTGCAGCGAAGGTTCACCAGACTGATTCCCGGGATGGCGGGACTGACCTATCAAGAAAGACTGGATCAACTGGGCTTGTATTCACTGGAGTTCAGAAGAATGAGAGGGGACCTCATAGAAACATTTAAAATTCTGACGGGGTTAGACAGGTTAGATGCAGGAAGAATGTTCCCAATGTTGGGGAAGTCCAGAACCAGAGGTCACAGTCTAAGGATAAGGGGTAAGCCATTTAGGACCGAGATGCGGAGGAACTTCTTCACCCAGAGAGTGGTGAACCTGTGGAATTCTCTACCACAGAAAGTTGTTGAGGCCAATTCACTAAATACATTCAAAAAGGAGTTAGATGAGGTCCTTACTACTCAGGGGATCAAGGGGTATGGCGAGAAAGCAGGAATGGGGTACTGAAGTTGAATGTTCAGCCATGAACTCATTGAATGGCGGTGCAGGCTAGAAGGGCCGAATGGCCTACTCCTGCACCTATTTTCTCTGTTTCTATGTTTCTATCCCTTTCCAGCAATCCCTGTAAGATTCGTGTTAGAACGTTAACTCGATCATCTATCGTGTGCCAGTCTATAGTGTTTACCGTCACAACTCCCGCCACGTACCCCGTGCCTACCATTTCCAGTATCCCTCTTTTTTCCCGATTCCACCTTTTACCTGACACTCTTCCCACATTAAACTTCATGGTTTTTGATTCAGGGACTTCAGGTGCCCGCAGGGTTAGGTTTTTATACAGGCTTATGGTGGTTAACCCACTGAAGTTGGGGATGGTTAAGTCTGTTAAATTTAGGAATACAGTAATTATTCACTGACGTACCCTGAAGTGTATCTTATCCTTGGTCTGCCTTATTACCAATTCCCCTCTTGCCCCAGAATTTATAATTGGACATGTTGGTGGCGCTGGGGGTGTGTCTCGGGAATAATTCTCCAACACCATTTATAGGCATCGGCACCTTGAGAGGGCAGGCATAACTTCCAATCATCCTTCCCTTGTTGGGTTACCCCGGAGAATTGAGTGTAATTTGCCGTGCACCTTATCTGCACCTCCCCCTTCTCCTGGGTGCAGTACCTTTGCGCCCCCCCACCCCCTCCTGAGTGCAAAACACAGCGTGGTTTTATTCACCCAAATTATTAGTCCCGTTATATTGGCCCATCCACATTATTGATCCGATCCCTCGCCAATGTAGAATTTACCAATATCTCGCAAAGATTCCAGGTGCCTTTCCCCTGCGGAGGAGAAGAATCCCTTTCTGGGCTTTTAAAATGAGTTTAAAGGGGCAGACGAAGCCTGCGGGGGATAAAAGGGAATGCATTCATGGAGCCCCCCCCCCCGACCCCCAGTGTTTGGACTCATAGGAAAGGGAATTCAAAATGGACCTAAATTACAGAAGCTTGAGATCCCCTAAACATCTATGGGAAGGAGCATATCAATTTTAAGATTCTACAACATTTTGGCTGCGAAAAAGAGTTACCAAATACAGGAGGTGGGGCCAATCTCTGAAGCAAATTCGTGTATTAAGGATCCCAGACTGTCTTGGGAGAACTATTCACCCCCTAAGAGATAATTGAATTACCCAATCAAGCACAATGGAAATCATGGTCAGGAAACTGGACAATCCTAAAACAATGCAAAACCAGTGATAGCACATTCTCACACCCTAATCGAGTTACTGCTGACAAAGGAGACATTCGAAAATCAATGGACAAAACAGTTTAAACAGAGCCCAAGAGATTTGATGGGAGATAACGGAGCCTTTTTTGGGGATATATCTATCCCCTAGTTTTACAAGGAAAAACTAACAGAACACAGACTGGAACTCGCACAGACTCGAACAGAACACAGACTGGAACTCGCACAGACTCGAACAAGGACACAGACGGGAACACAGACACAGACACAAGCAGCCTGCTTCCTCTACAGTGAAGAAATGGAATAGTGAAGGAAACTACCAGAACTCATCAAGAACTGACCGAGCATGAGGCCCACAAAACAGAAGGTTGTCAGCAACCAAATTGACAACCACTCTACAATTTACTTCTGAACGACCCAACGGGGGAGAAATTACCAAAAAAGACTAACTAAAACTATTCCTAACCAAAGAAAGTGGGTACTTACCCCATACATCCAAAACGCAACTTAGCGCATCAACGGACGCACCCCAACCGAAGACTACGCAATCCAAAGTCCTCTCCTCCGTCCGGGGTGCGGCTCGCCTAGAAGGCCAAGTGCAGCGAACCCCGAAACCGCGATTCACCGGCAACTGTCTAAAGGGATTGGTGAGCATAGCCCCTGAACCCCCAGAGCTATAACTTAGTTAGTTAGGGGAATTGGGAGGGGGAGGCTGGGATAACTTGTGTAAATGTATCTGCATTCTCCTCTTTACCCCATTTAGAGTTTAAGCTGTATTCTTTTCCCCACAGGCTGTAATTTGACAATTTATTCAATGTGTTGTACCCCTCAGTGTGTATTGGTCTGTGTGTGTTATTAAAGGTGTGCCTTTTACTTCTTTTTAAACACAATAAAGCCATACCTGCTTCCTACCTTGAAACCGATTGTCTGTCCAAGTCTGTCACAGTCCCTTCATAATTCCAGTGTCTAGAACCAAGGGTGTGGGAGCGATTCGGAACCGCTCATATAAGGTCAGAGGGAAAGCTGACCCCCTGCAAACCACCCCTTACATAATGGCAGCCCCAGATGGGACACTGGTGCAAGGGACGTGATAAGCGAGAGACTGGTTTCAGGAAAAGAAGCAAAATGGAAGAGATTTCCTCGTATGTGTTTAAGAGGGTAAATGTGGCTAAGAAGTGGGTACTCGATCTATTGTATGCTGAGCGTCCAGAAGATGCTGCAGCTCAATGGACCGAGAGCAAGGACCATAAAAGGTCGTTAGAGAAGGCCATTTGGCTAGTTTGCCTTCAGCGACAGACCCGGCTTCTAGATGAGGAGAATGAGAAATTAAAGGAAGTATTGAGGCAGGCAGAAGAGAGGTCCAGCGCAAGGGCCACAGTCGGAGAAAGGCTGTGGACAGAGGTGGGACAGTTAAAGGAAAGTAGAAAGCTCACTAAAGAAAGGTACAAAACCCAACTGGACCTTTTACAGTGTCAGATTATTGAAGCCAAGAATAGTGAACGGGCGTTGCGGGAAGAGAATTCCTGCCTCGCCAAGCAAGTTAAAGAGTACGGGGAGAGGGTGAGAGACATTCAGGTAACCTATAAGGTAGCCAGTACCAGGGAATTTGAGGCAGGAGACCACGGCCCCTGCCAGCAGCAGATCCAAAGCTTGAACCTTGCTCTATCCCGGGCTAAAGGCATGGTGTGCCTGATAAACCCGGGTTTAGCCAAGGAACACCTGGTTGGGCAAGGAGAAACCTCTCAGTCAGCGCCTGTAGCTCCTGGGAACGGCCCAGAGCAGCAGGGGTGTCAGCCAGAGTGCGGGGCAGGCAAGGATTGCGAACTACCAACACCGGCAGCCCCAAGTTTTAACTCGGCTTGGCAGCAGGGAGAAGTGGGCGAGCCAATACAAGAAGGGCCGGAACCAGGGCCAATGCACCCGGTCCGGCAGCAGAAGTTTGGCCCGCCTGATGCCAATGGGGCAGCAGGACCCCTAGAAAGCAACTTCGTAGTCCCCCACGACACCCAAAAACTAAGGGCTATGATAGGCCACCTAAGTAAGCTCACCCAACAGGGGGATCCCTCAGTACACTTCCTGGAAGTGGAACACACAGGGGATATTAACGGGTGCGACGATTCGGAGCAGGCTAAGCTGTTGCTCTTCTCGCTAGACACCAAGCTGTGCCATTCCCTCTCTGCAGACAGCAGAAAGGGGCGAAACACGTACGCTATGGTTAAGGAGGAGGTTCTAGAGGCCATGGCTATGAACGACGGGAGTCCTTTGTCCCGAGTGGAGAAAACAGTGCAGCTCTATGGGGAGACTCCACAGGCTTTCGCCGACAGGTTGTAGTGGGGTTCTTGACCGGGCCCACCCGAACCCTAACGAGCGGGCTCACTGGCTCCGCAGCCTAGTGGCAAATAGCTTACCTGGAGTAAAGGCAAAAGCCGAGGTCTGGTTCGATCCAAGAGATCCCAGAACCACCGAGGAGACAGTGGTCAGACAGTTGACACTGGCTTACCGGAACGGTAGAGGGACAGAGGAGCCCTCCTCTAAAGGGAGGGTCCATGAGATTAAACCCAGCCAAGGCAAGAGAGAGTGGCATCAGGAAGGTGGGAACCCTCCCCACAAAGGAGGCGAGTGTTTTGGGTGTGGGAAAAGTGGGCACTGGAGGAAGGACTGTAGGAACCCCTGGAAAGAGACTAAGGAAAAGGCCACTCCAGCCCCAGCCCGTAAGACTGGGGCAGGAACACCCGACTCATATGAGACACTCGTAGCCGCCCTACAGACACTCATAAATGGACAGGGAGCAGTAGCCATCGCAACCGGTCCAGTAGCCGGTATGGTAAAACCCTCTGCTCCAACCCACCCAAATGCATGACTAGAGCAAGCGCAGCCTGTGTACCTGTGTTCCCTAGAGTACGATGCCTGGAAGAGACCGCGCGTTACGATGGAGGTGGAGAAAGTGAAAGGGACCTACCTGATAGATACTAGTACTTCCAGCACCCTTGTATATGCAGATAACCCAGCTACCTCACCTCTATCGAACGGGATCCCGTACTGTCTAGTGGGGTTCACAAGCAATGAGCAAACTGGTTCGTTTTCCATCCCTCCCGCTCACCATTCAGTTAGGGACACTCAAAACCAAATGGAAGTGTGTCTTGATGAAATGGGAGCAGAAGGGAAAAGGGATCCTGGGAGCTGATTTTATCATTAGCCACCAGATCCTAGTGGATCTCAGGAACCACTGTCTATGGGGAGCCATAGTGACTGACAGGGAAGGTGAGGTGGCAGTGATCCCAGAAAAAGGGGCCAAGGGAACATTGTGTACCGTGAAGCCAAAGGAGGGTTATGACTTGGAATTACTGGTCAGTAACACCCCAGTGGAGTACCAGGCATATGTACGGGCACACCTTACAGCATTCGCCACCCACAAACATGACTGTGGTAGGCTAACGGGGTGGAAGTTAGTATAGAAGGGGACCCCATGACCCAACCACAAAAGCAATATAACTTCCCCAGGGAGGCAGAGGCAGACCTGACAACGGCGCTGGGATCACTGGTAGAGATAGGGGTGTTAAGACCGATAGCAACCCATGTGAACTCTCCATTGTGGCCGGTTAAGAAACCGGCCACAATGGAGGGCCATTGTGGACTATCGAGTACTAAATAAGAATATCCCTGCCTGTACATCCACTGTAGCAGCCATAACGGATCTCATAGGGAGTATTCCAGCATCCGCGACCACTTTCACGGTGCTGGACATTTCAAATGGGTTCTGGTCCATTCCTTTAAAATGGGAGGACCAGTACAAGTTCGCCTTTACCTTTAAGGGCCAACAATACACGTGGAACTGTCTTCCCCAAGGCTTCCACAATAGTCCCAGCATTTTTCAGCAATGTATGGCGAACTGTTTAAAGGGCTTTAGCAGACCCCAGCAGTTGGTGCAGTATGTGGATGATCTGCTCCTGTTCACCGATCAGGGGGAGGAGCATGGCCCACTGCTGGCTGAGCCGCTGGAGCTGCTAAAAGAAGAAGGGTTTAAAGTAAACCCCAAGAAGGCACAGATCGGCCAGAAGGAAGTCAAATTCCTGGGGCTGACTGTGCGCGCTGGGGAAAGGGCCCAACACAGTGACAGGGGTAAGATCCTTTCTCGGGCTCACCGGGTACTGCAGAGACTTCATTGAGGATTATGCAGCCACCGCAGCCCCTCTGCTCAGGCTTCTACACAAGTGGGACCGGGATGAGGGTTGCAAGGCAGCATTTAATTGGCTTAAGAAGGACTTGCAGACCGCGCCAGCCTTGGGAGCGATAGATGTAGGAAAGGAGTTTTTCCTGGAGGTGGCAGCCAGCGGGGACAGTTTGAGCTCAGTGCTGCTTCAAGAGCGGCACGGCCAGCTGAGACCGGTGGTTTACTCCTCCAGGATCCTCACAGATGTGGAGAAGGGGTACTCCTTGGGCAGTCTAAAGATCCTTGATCTTCACGGGAGGGTCTCCTCTAACGCTCCTAACCCACCACACACCTACTCAGATGCTCCTAGATGGGAGGATTAAGGACGGGATGGTGAGCAGTGCCCGCATTGTTCGCTGGACCCTGCTCCTCTCCCAGATGGACCTCCGAGTAGAAGGCCCCCGCAAGCCAAGGCTCGCAGCCAACCTAATCTATCCAGGGAAAGCCCACAGGTACTCCATAGAAGGGGTATGGGAGGTAAACATTGGCCTTCGGGCGGGGTTACACCCTACAGGCCGGGACATCTACGTGGACGGGTTCAGCACGGTATCTGCTGGTGAGCGACTCACTGGATGCGGAGTCTATGACCCAAGGGCAGGTATTGCCCTGGCAAACAAGCTCCCCAGCACCATGAGCGCCCAGCATGCTGAACTGTCCGCCGTAATGTACGTGGTGACCCACCCCGAGAAATTCCCTACCCCGTACACGATTTGCTCGGACAGTATGTTCACCTGCAATTCATGTACGGAGTACCTGGCTATCTGGTCCCGTTGCGGATACATGTCCACTGACGGGAGACCCCTGGCAATCAAGCCCCTGCTGGAGAAAATCATGACAGCGATGAGGGAAGAGGGAAAGGTCTACATACATAAGGTGAAGGCCCATTCAAAAACCGAACCCTGTGCAGAGGTAAACCAACAGGCTGACAAACTGGCCAAAGAAGGTGCCCGCACGGGAAAGTTCTGGGACCCCTATGACACTGGCCGCATAGCAGCGGTCAAGAATAAGATCAGGGCAGCAGAGAGTACAGGGATAGCTTTGGCCCCGGACTTAAAAACAGTTCAGGTATAGGACCTGGTCCTGAAAGCTGTCTTGAATGTGCTAGCTAGAGGAGAGAGAGTAGAAGGTCCGTACGGCACAGCAGCCATTACCGTTAAGGAAGGCATGCTGTTTAAAGAGGGACAATGGGTCGTGCCGCAACAGTACCAGAGGGAATTCCTAAAACTGGCCCATGAGGGTCCAGGAGCGGAACACTCCGGGCCTGAGACCACCTGGCAACAGGTGGAACAGGCAGGATGATGGCCGGGACTCAGGGAGGACGTCCGCGAGTTCTGTGCGAACTGCCTGGTGTGTGCTGCGAACAACCCTGACCCCCAGAAAAGGAAGGTGACCCTAGGACACGTCAGGAGGGTAGAGGGACCATGGCAGTCAATCCAAATTGACTACATTGGGCTCCTACCCACCGCCCAGGAAGGCTACAAATACTGCCTAGTCCTGGTGGACGTGTTCTCAAAATGGGTTGAAGCCTTCTCCTGCCGAACAGCCACCACACTAGGGACAGCTAAGATTCTAGTGAGGGAAGTGTTCTCCCGGTGGGGACACCCACAGTATGTGGAGTCGGACCAGGGGAGCCATTTCACCGGGCAGGTAATGCAGGCAACCCTTAAGGTGCTCAGCATTGAGGGGAAATGGCTCGTTGCCCACAATCCACAGTCATCTGGTATTGTGGAGCGTTTAAACCGCACCATTAAAGAAAGGCTGCGGAAGGAAACGGGAAACTCACCCCAAAAGTGGGTGGAGGTCTTACCGTTGGTCCTAATGGGGATCCGAGCCAGCCAGTCAAAGAGCACCAGGTATTCCCCATACGAGCTCATGACTGGCCGGATCATGCGGACCCCCACCCATGTCCTAGCCCCGGTGCTCACAGAAGGTCAGCTCAGAGAGGTGAACTGGGACCGGTTTGTCAGGAACCTGTTTGAACACCTCAAACAGATTCATTGGCAGGCTGCTAGTAACATGGGCAGACAGCATTAGAGTAACCGATTGCTGCTAGAACCCAGCAAACACCACGAATGGGAGATAGGGGACCAGGTCATGGTGAGGAACTATGCTCGGGTCGGGGTTTTTGAAGCATTATATATGGGGCCATACAGCATTGTCGACAAGGCAAGCCCGATAGTCTTTGCCATTAAGCTGCCCCGCTGTACTAAGTGGTTCCACATCAACCAGTGCAAGCTGACCAACCCAGGGTCAGCCAAGCACAGAGCGCAGCCGGGAGGGGAACCAAGGGTGTGGGAGCGATTCGGAACCGCTCATATAAGGTCAGAAGGGAAAGCTGACCCCCTGCAAACCACCCCTTACACCATGTTGTCTTATGCCTGTTAGTCCAACGCTGCAACTTAAGTCCACAGTTGCTCCACCTGTCACCGTCAGCGTTCCTGATTCTTTATCACAACCAATGTTGCCCAAGTCCCTGTAATACAGGCCTTGCTGTTCTTCTGCTGGTTGTCCTTGGTATGGGTTACCCCATGATGTTTCCTCGAGCACCAGAATCTTGCAAAAAATAATATTTTCTGATCGTCACCGGTTAATTTAGTGATTATGCTTTTTCAACTGGGTCCAGTGTTTCCACCTGCGATACCCCTTATAACTAGGCATGTGCTTGTGTCACTTACCATTATTACCTGATGGGGTCCGTTCCATTTGGGTGCGAGCTTGGACCTCTCTGGGGTAATCCTCACCATCACCTGACTGCTTATTTGGGGTATTTGGACCTTTTGTTCCTTAATGTTGTTCTCGAAGTCCTTGATTATTTGCTGATCTTTAGCCTGTGCCTTTAAATCATGTAACTGCTTACAGAGTAATACAAATCTCCGTATCCCTGTCTTTATATTGTCCTACATCCTTGCTTCCTGAAACCAAGACTTCTGGCAATCTCATTGCCCTTCCAATTATTAGTTCAAAAGGTGTCAGTCCTGTCATCTGACTAGGGGTTATCCTGAGCTTCATCAGTACTCGGGGTAACATCTCACCCACCCTTTCCCAGTTTCCTCGATTGTTTTAGCTAGGGTTGCTTTTAAGGTTCTATTCATTCATTCCACCAATCCAGAGGATTCCAGATGGTATGTGATATGGAACCTTTGCCTAATCCCTAATAAAGCGCAGGCCTGTTTCATCACCTTCCCTGTGAAGTGGGTACCTTGATCTGAGTCCAGCTGCAGTGGCATTCCCCATCGGGGTAATATTTCTTCTGCTAGGATCCTGGCCATGGTTTCTGCTGAACAATTTCTAGTGGCGAAAGCTTCTATCCACTTCGTATACTGGTCTATAATAACTAAGCTGTATGTCTTCCCCTTATTGCTGGGTAACGGTCCAGTAAAATCTATCTGTAAGTTTTCTCAGGGTCCTTTCGGTCGGGGTTGATGTCCCATTCTGACCTTTACTTTCCCCCCTGGGATGTATTTTGCACATGTCATGCACCTTCTACAGTGATTCTCTATATCTCTACCCATTCCCTTTCGCCACCAGCATCTGGACATCGAGCTTATCATGTTGGTTCTACCTGTATGGACATACCCATGGTATAAATTTAATAGGCTCCCCTGGTTGCATTCCAGGGCCACCACGTTCCCATCTTTCCTCCATATCCTGCCGGTCCATTGCTGGACACCTCTCTGCTTCTACCCCTCTTTTTCCTGTGGAGTGGCTTCTCCCTATACCTTAAGCATGTTTACTTCCTCAGGCCCAATTGTACATACACCGACCTGGGCTTCTCCGGCCAGCTTGGCTGCCTCGTCTGTCCATGCTTTTCCCTGTTGATGTTGATTGGTAATTTTTATGTGCGCTTTGACCTTTATTATCGTACACTTCTGGGGTAGAAGGGAGGCTTCCACTAATTTTTTTATAATCTCCTCATGTTTAATTGGTCCTCGTCCTGAGGTCATGTATCCCCGTCTGCTCCAGGCTATCATATATTCATGGACTACTCCAAAAGCATATCGGCTGTCTGTATAGATGTTTACTCTTTTTCCCCTAGCCAGCCTCAGAGCCTCAGTGAGAGCCACTAATTCAGCCCCTTTAGCTGATAGACCCCCTTCTAACCGTCCTTCCCTTTTGACCTGTCCGCTGCTATCTATCACGGCCCATCCCGTCCGTGGTGTCCCGTTTGTCATGTATGTAACCTCTATGTAACACCACTGCAATACTGTATATATTTAAGCAATGCACACCTTGACCACAGGGGGTGAACTTGTGGGAGACACTCCTTACCTGGTCATCCAGGTATATAAAGGGAGATCCCATGCAGGGTCATCACTTTTTGGTCCTGTGAATAAAGGTTCAGGTCATAGAGTGAACTTGTCCATAGAATGTGCCTCGTGTGGGTTTTGTGCCATTGAGTAAGTACATTACATTGGCGACGAGAAACGGGAATCAACGACCCACGAGAATGGCCACGAGAGGAACGGTACGGTGTTGGTGAGGACTGGGACGATTTCATTGAGAGGCTCCAGCAAAGCTTTGTCACGAAAGAATGACTGGGAGGTGCAGCGGTCGACAAGCGAAGGGCACATCTGCTGACCAGCTGCGGACCTAAGACTTACGCACTCATGAAGGACCTACTAGCACCCGAAAAGCCGGCAGACAAAATCTTTGAAGAGTTCAGCAAACTGATCGGTGGGCACCTCAAACCTGCGAGCAGCATTCACATGGCCCGACACAGATTCTATACCCACCGACGGCGTAAAGGACAGAGCATACCGGACTTCGTTGCGGACCTCCGGCGTTTGGCCAGCCTCTGTAAGTTCACAGACGCCTGCAGGGGGGAGAAGTTAAGGGATTTCTTTATTGAGGGCATCCATCATGCGTGGATTTTCCGAAAGTTAATGGAGACCAAGGATTTGACTTTGGAAGCGGCGGCGTTGATGGCTCAGACTTTCATGGCGGGGGAGGAAGAAACCAAAATAATATACGTGCACAATTCTGCCTCCAATGCGGCGGGGGATCAGGGAGTCAATATCATAAACATGACTCAGAGCCCCACAGGCAGGCAAGGGCAGTTCGATATACTCCAGGCAGCAATAGACCCCAGAGCAGGTTTTCAACAGAGACAATGTCAGGCTGAATGGACATTTACGCCA